>NW_017386090.1:162440-221320 GCF_000237925.1 Schistosoma mansoni | reverse complement strand
CGAAACGTTGGATTTACTTCATATTTCATTCCCTGAGATCTTACAAATATATTCTTCTTCCTATTTAATATCGTCTTACATCAACTCAGCTCCCAAATACCGTGTAATTATTCGCTCTAATTTAGATGAAAGTTCTTATACTCAATATATTTAGTTATAATTTTTCAAGCTAATTTTGATGTGTCATAAATCTTCATCTGTAGTCTTGTCGCCTTTGTGTTTTGCATTGAGCCATTTAAATTTTCGTTCATTTAGTTGTACAGATAATAAAAAAAATCAAAATGAAAATCAAACAATCCATTGCACAGCATAGAAACAAGGAAACATTTTCCAAAGTCATTGTGGAAAGAGTTAATAAAAAGAGAAAGATTTATAGCCTACAAGTTCATTACCACTATTTGGTTACATAATATACAAACCAAAATTTATTGAATAATCACTTTAGATATATCAATATCGTCATAGTTACAAACTAGAAAGGGGGTTAATAATCATTCTAATTCTCATTGTTACATATAGTCCATAAAATTATATACAACTGATCAGTCTCTTATTGGTACATGCGCATCCTGTATGGATTGCCTTAGATCAATTTTCAGTGATCATTAATGTTATATTATTTTACTATCAGTTGAAATTTATATATTGAGATCAGGTCACCGTTACCACAAAAGTATTTCTATGGTTAAGGTCAACTGATCTAACACTCTAATAAATTCTTATCAAGCCCTATTAAATATGCTACATAGTTATCTGAGAATAATAATCATAATGTGATTATAGTAATACTTTTTCATGGTTCACCAAAAGCTGATATCATCTAATGAACAATAATCAGTCAGTCAGTCACAATGTAGAACTTCGTACGTACGTACATCAGTTCGAGTTGCCATACCACATTAACACAGGGAGGCAGTTGTCGATTCAAATCCCATAGTGGTAGTGTTGTGAACAGAACACGACTGGGGACAATCGAATGTTTTTAAGCAAAAATTACAGACTATCTCAGTAAATTCTGATAACCAAACAATAAACAGTCAATTTGCAAATCAACAACCAATTGTTTCAATCTTCACTGTTTCTTCACTTATTCCATTGCTGATGCATTTTCCAAACAATTGCGCTTCATTTCAGTTCTTTCCTCATCGGTCTTCTGCCAAAATACATTCTATGTCTGACCCACACCATACACTACTTATATGGATATAAGTAGACCACACCACAGTAGAAGTAGTAAGAGTATAAGTATTATGTGAAAGATTAGGGTTTAAAGATGTTATTCAGAGTATAATCCAGTGAGATAAATTTGGAAAGAGAAAAAGAAAGATAGAGACATGAAGAATTCAGAAGATTAGAATTTGGGAGAACACAAATAGTGGATGCACCTTATCCATTGCAAACGATTTTGAACCATGTCATTCAAGGTCTCTAACCATCAGTTGTTATCATCTCGCGGATCCCAACCAGGTGGTCTACACCTACCAACATGGCTCAGTCCATTTGTCAGTGACTTCATGGATTTATGCCATATTGTGGTTTGGCTGCCCCTAGCTTTCTTCCAACCTACTCCTACACCATAAAACATTGCACGTCGGGGCAGTCGGTGGTTGGGCATACGTAACACGTGTCCCAGCCATTTCAACTGATGAAGTTTCACTGCTTCATCAATCGATTTGTCATCCTTACCTATCACCCGTTTCCTAACAACTACATTACTTACCCGGTGGTCCCAGGATATGCGAGCAATACTTCGAAGACACCTATGATCGAATACTAGTAGCCTACGAATATCCTCTACTCTTACCGGCCATGTTTCACTGCCATAAAGTAGGACGGAACGAACTACTGCACAGTAAACCCGCCCTTTGGTTGCTAGACGGATATCTCACCTACGCCATAAGTGATAGAAGTTGGTGAAAGCTAGACGAGCCTTCTGTATCCGTGCAATGAACAATAATAGTATATATTCAAGCTTCAATAACACATTTTCAATATTTTTCAGCTTGTTTAGATGAGAAATAAAGGCTTTTCACGATTAAATCGAAATTAGACTTCGTTACAGCTAAATATCAATTTATACATTTGCCCTCATTCGCATTTAAGCAGTCTAATCCACCAAAATAATAAATATATTAGAAATAAACCTGTTTATTAGCACTTAATACTAACTATATTTTAATTACCTGACAAACATGGTTGTCATTGAAATGTTTAGCTGTTTCAGATTCGATAATAAAATATTCCTATATTGGTAATTGGTGTTATTTATTTATTTGAACACATAAATATTGGTACAAGGAGGCACCAGAAACATATGTGCCGCACAAATCTCATTTGATTTGTGTGAAGGCTGTGATACTGCACAGGTTCCCAAACCGAAGCAGGTGGTTTTCTTAGGGAGCCACACCCGGAGCCTTCGACCAAAAGGTCTGATCCACAAGGCAGTGGAGCATCGTAAGGAGATGCTGTCTCATGGTAGCCGGTGACTAACGATTGGTTCGTACGCCATTTGTTCCCTCAGGATAATGGAGTCCATGTGCACCATTGGTTTGGAATCAGGGTTTTCCATCTCCCCTAGGTGGACACTCCACATCCACCAACCCGGTTAAAGCTCCGGACATTCGCTTTTCATCCTCTCAATTTCGTAAACAACACCGGTGCCACGAGAAGGCAGTGAGTAGGACTTCCCTGGTAGAGGCTGTATACGCGTGGCTGTGTGAGAGCATTTCGAGAGGGAGAGAGGACTCTCCCCACTCTCGGCCGTACCAGGGCATTTGGGGGCGGTAATTGGTATACATATAATTTATTTGTGTCACTCTAATATGTTTAACAATTAAAATCAAATCATTTGTAAAATGATTTATAACGTGTTTAATCAATTAATAAAAAACTACGAATTACAGCACATGTTACTAATATAGTTGATTAGGTTACTTTACAATAAACTACATAGCATAAAGTAGACAGTAATGAATTAGTAAACTCTAATTTTTTATATTTCAAATCTAAAATACAAAAAAAAAACTTTAACGTTGTCATTATAAAATTTGACTGAATACTTACAAAACATTTGCCATTGACAATACCCGAAATAAACCTTACCGTACACTTTCTCAAGCACAATAACTCATTCACATTATTATATACACAGATAGGTACTCTTATCATAATTAGATACTAATCAATGGTATACAATGGATAATGCATAATTTAAAACAATTTGTTTTTAATTTTGATGTATTCATGAAATTACTCAACAACTACTTATTTAACTATGAACTATCATACTTAAAAATACAATATTTTATTTAATATTTTAGTGCCATGCTTCGCTAATCGTTCACCTTGATAACCGTTATAACACAAATCTTAATGATGCATAAAATCAGAAGGCAAAGAGAAGCGGCAACTACAATTTTAATAACTAATGACGCTAGCCAGAAATTTATAAGCATATAAGCAAATATCAGCGAGTTCTGAATAGGACGGAAACACTTACTGCACCACTCAACTTCTGAAGACTATAGAAAAATGACTCGAGAAGTGACGTATCAGAATGAATTAAGAATAAGTGAGGAATAAAATAAATCAGTAAATAGTAACGTAAACATGCTTTCTATATTTAGATGATGAATATAAAAGGATTTGTGATTTATTCCTCTATTGAGAATTCTGGAACATATCACTAGGAAATTCCACATTACTGACTTCTAGCATTTGTAGGACTATAGTTGAAATGGAAACTTGAAAAGTCTCTAAATAACTCATGTCAAACAGTTAGTCAGCTACAACGTAGGACCAGGCACACATATGCATCGGTCCAAATTGTCATACCTCGTTAGCACAACAAGATGAACACCGAATTCATAGTAGTTAATTTAGTGGTGGTAATATATAAAATAAAGGTTGTATATAAGGGTATAGTACAGGAAGAAAAACAGACATGACGTAATTTTAACCTCAAGGTTTAAGGGAGGATAAAGAGTGTATACACCTGCGCCATTGTGATCGATTCTGAGCCATGTCACACAGAGTCTCATGTCAAACGCTTTCTTACGAACCATATTATTTCTTGTAACTTAAATTTCTTGACAGGTTATGAGAAGTTTAAGAATATTGATTGATTCACTTTATGTGACATATCATATTGTCTTTATCTGCCCTAAACTAATTTCTTTTTCATAGCTGATATCATGAGTCAATTAAAGCTAGACCACCATCGAAAACCTAGAAGCACTGGACGGCCGTTTCGTCCTATTATGAGACTCCTCAGCAGTGCGCATCCACGATCCCACACTCGCGAGATTCGAACCCAGGACCTACCAGTCTCGAGCCAGAGCCCTTAA
This sequence comes from Schistosoma mansoni, assembly GCF_000237925.1. Lineage (NCBI taxonomy): Eukaryota > Metazoa > Platyhelminthes > Trematoda > Strigeidida > Schistosomatidae > Schistosoma > Schistosoma mansoni. The sequence goes on along the minus strand of NW_017386090.1, from coordinate 216,974 downwards.
CCGATAGACCACTGAGCCGGCCGGCATCCAACGGTGTTAATGTCTAACTCCAACCAATGCACGATTTTAAGCGTTCACCAATTGTCTTCAGTGAGTTGATATCCCTACAACAGACTTGGTAGAACCCCACTGGCCACTGCTTCCCACTAGAACTCAAGGAAATATCTCTTGAAGTCAGTCACTAGTGAGCATATGATTATAGATAGGACGAAACGGCCGTCCAGTGCTTCCAGGTTTTCCATGGTGGTCTAGCTTCAATTGACTCATGATTTCAACTATGAAAATACTAAATTCTCCACAAAACCCCTTCTAATCTATAATTTCTTTTTCTACAATTTTACGGCTTGAGTTATCATGATTTCAGGTTTCACTGACTTGGCTACATAAACATTTAACATAAGTAAAAGATTATTAGACATTAATTTTTATTGAATATATGACAAAGCAAAATACAGTTATATGTTCCAATATTAATGTTTACCACAATAAACGTTTTAATTCTAAACACACTGATCGATGAAACAAATAAATTGCTTAACAGTTGAATTCATCGATTGATTCAAACTAGACCATCATGGAAAACATGGAAGCACTGAAAGGCCATTTCTTCCTAGTATGAGACCCCTCAGAAGTGTTTGTCCATGATCCTGTACGCAGAACGCTAACCCAGCACCTCCAGTCCCGCGTGCCAACGCTTAACCTTCAGGCTACTGAGCCGGCTTCCTATTGTCCATAATTTGTCTATCCTATTGATAGTGGCAAAAATTATTCTTTGAAAGCTCTTCTCTTTAAGATATCTAAGTAGGCTTTGATTGCTTTTTAACATCATGACCTTGTTCGTTTATAACGAAGACAAACAAGCATGATCACGGCAACCAGAAAAAAATAATGTAGTTTTGTGAGTAAGCACTGATTATGCTGTTTAGAATGGCAATTAAAGCTTTCCAATCCAGTCATATAGCTAAGAGGACATAACATTATCAAAATCCTTAGTCGGTCAGCATCTAAACTAAATATCATTCACACCACATTAGAAACTTCGTGAAGCGTTTGCTCATCAGCATGGGTGAATAGCTTCGAAGCTAGCCGCTTTTTTGTTATCTTTTGGTTTCATTTACTGTCTGTACTCCTACAGTCTACCGTCGTCAGGTTGCTCAGCATTTAATGGTATATAGATATTTTAGCATAAGCCATAGAAAAGTGAAAGCACCACTTAACGCTATAAAATGTAACTTACCACTCATGTGTTATTGTAAACTGTTTTAGTTAGTGATACAAAAAGGCTCGTAAATGTCTACCGAAATCTCGCCCAAAAGTTTTAGTTTTATTGTTAAAAGATCTTTATTTGTTGATGTGATTGTATTTTACAAAGTCATTAATTTACACATTACAACAATTTAGTTACAACAGTCAAATCTAACCATAATTCACCATTGGAACTTAAAACGGTTGAGATCAAGAAAATAAACAATTGGGCTAAAAGCTTTGTTCAGCAAAATCAGTTCGATTCACACACTTTAAATCAAGTAGTGATTTTGTATGTGGATGTATGGATATCTTCATTTCTTAAGTATATGAATGATCCAGTCTTCTAATTCGTCCAAAATTGCTACTTTCTCTTCGTATATATAATTAAAGTACATATGACTTCCGTGATAAATGGTATTACAATTGTAAAACCAAATATATACCAAAGCTGACCGATACTCCAATGATCAATGATTAGAAATGCACAAAATAAACATCCAAGCGAATGTATAAAGATGCCTGAGAAAAGCACTGATAGTTAAGTGAAATGAACATGAATCTAGGATGCTATTCGAAACTTACCGTACCATCAGTGGATATAGGTTAGTTTGTTACCAGTGTCAAGTAACATCATTGAAACTTTAAATTATGAATAAGATTAGGTCATCAAAGTTGATAAAAAAAATCTTACTTTGATCCATAAAGTGCAATACGTCAATCTATAACCGTTTTTCATTTATTTTAGATGTCAAATGCTAAAAATACTGACACGGTAGACAAAGAGTCTTGTGTTTTATAAGCTTAGTAAAATAATAGGTTTCAGAGTACTAAGAGTTTATTTAATAATTTACATTCATTTATGAAATCTTCAGCCTTATTCAGACACCATCAACTTGGATGTATAAGGCGAAGTGATTTGACCCGCATACGGGAGTCCATGGCGAATTATTGGGACGATTCAGATTTTTGTAGTGAAATAGTATAAGTGTGTGACCGCCACATTTAAAAAAAACGTTGAGGGGTTCTTAACAAATTTCAACATCATTCATATGCTGCTTTTACATGATTCTGACATTAAACAAAAGTTTCGGTCAACAGAACTTGTATAATTTGATAAAGTTCTATCATTAAACTTGAAAATTAGAGTAACAATGTTCAAAATAAGATTACTTTGAACTTTCATTCAGGTTAGATTAATTATAGTCAAACTAAATTAATTGTGGCTAACAGGAAAATCAAAAATGCACGTTTCGTTCTATTTAGGACTTGTAGAGGTGGTTAATTCACACGTAATTCTCAAATAATTTTTATCATTATTCACGTTTTTCATAATCTCACGTAGTTTAGAAAAATCTTTTTTCGGCTAAAATATGTTTAAGTGGATATCAAAAATTCCCTTGTATACTTTCCTCCATGGTACATTAGTTTACTTTCACAAGATACACGTGCTAACTACCTCACATATTGTTCTTACCCAAACTCCTCTCATATTAACAGGTTTCCAATATACCTGTTGTTTAGTTTTAGGCTTGGTGATTTTACTCGCTGTCGTAGTCAGTTATCTGCCAGAAAATCGAAGTATATCCAATATTTTAGATTTTTCAATCTCTTATCATAAGTGTGGGACTATTTTTGAACCTATTGAATGCACAATCGTTTACTATTCACTAGTAACTTTGAATAACTTTATATTGCTAAATAATTTTTCGTACGTTCTCTTGAGTAAAACTATTATTATTCAGAAACGTGCAACTTTGGTGTAGCTCCTTACTTGGATGTACATACATCCTGATTTTAATGTTCGTTTGGGAACCCTAACTTAGCACTTCTCGATTTAAATCCCCGTGTTATTCACTGAGTTTAGATAGTCACTAACTGACTCATTGAGGTAATTCAAAACCTTACAACGAAATATGGCTAGTACGGCTACCTACTACTGCAGGAGAATGACTTAACAATTTGTGATTGAAAAGTTTGCGCTGGAACAGTTTTCGATAGCGACCACTTGTTACGTTGTTTTTCTCAAGGTAAACGAAAACATTAAAAAAATTCATGAAGGTCTCTCAAAAAACGTGCGCGCTGTTTAAGAAGATAAGTGGTATTTTTCTTCGCCGAGTAAGTTTTTCAGCTTTGATTGTATTCTAACGTGTAAGAGCTTTCGTACTTATCCAAGCTAAATTCCCAGTCACTTAAAGCCTTTTGCGTTCAGTTTCTACCATTTTTAGGGTTTTTGAAACACCATTATTCTAGGAATTATATTTTAGTTTCTGTCATTTCTTTACTGACTTAAAGAGGTTTTTCGTAGTTCTGTCTGTGAGCAAACTTCATAATTTTAATGATGCAAACAAAACACAGTTATCGTAAACTCACATGCCTCTTGTCGGTCGAGGATGGGATGCAATATCACAACTGCAACAAGTCCTATCACAACGTGTGGACTGGACTCACACCAGCTACATATAAGAAGCGTTGCAAGTAACTGTCAACTTGGCTGTGCAAAGCGTGCTGTTCTACAAAGTCTCTGCTGATTCTTGAGGCGGTTGAGTTGCTAAATGTAATTAGAAAGCTGCCCTTAGATAAACAGCTAGCAGAAGATTAGCAGCTACTTAGCGAGCTACTCGCAGAAATAGTAACAGTAGTTAGTATTCACAAACTTAACCGAATAGAATGAAAATTGGGTTCAGGTGTTCTGCCAAACCGCCTCCTGAACGTAACTCGTGCTTCCGCTGAAAAAATAGACCCAATATTGAAAAATTCACGCAACCTGACTAAATCTGGAATATTTTTCAGTGCTAATCTCAGACTAGTTGACCGTATTGAGAGACGATAGGGAAAAGCAGAAATAAATGGACACCGTCGGAACGGTGAAGAAACCTTATACTCAAGGGTTTTCATGTCGTAAAGGTTCAAGGCAAAACGATCTCCAAACTACTCTGTATGGTAAAGGGAAGAATTTCACAGAACTAACGGTGTGATGTACATATATCTGCAGCCCACCAAAAGGAATGGCGGAGCTCAAAACCGTGGTCGACAGAAAAGCCTGATGTCATCTCCGCCTCATAAACATGGTTAACATCAGAAGTGTATGATGATGGAATTTGATTGCTTGGTTTCTTACTTCGTAGGACTGACAGACTAAACCATATGGGTGGTGGGGTTCATCGGTACAAGTAAGCACCCTAACTATACGAGCTGTCGGGACAATGACACACGACTAAGGGACACGTGAACTGCTGCGCTACCGGCTGAAACGCAAACTGTAAGACACTGAATTATTTGTAGTATACAACTGTCCAGAATGTGTTGTGGATGACTTCCTCCTAAATAAACTTAAATCCTAGCCAAATAGGTGTAAAAGCCTTATAGTAGATGGCTTTAATGCACACACTGTAAATTGGGGAGACTCGGAAGTATAGCTATCACAGCATCGTTTGGTTCTAGATTGTTATAAACCACAATCGCCCTACCTTTATCCCAGCACATGGGGGAACCCGCCAGGTATCAACTATGAAACTGTCTATATGTCCTAGACTTAGTCTATAACCACGATGATGCCATTCAAAATAGTTTTTCCACCTACAAGGAAGAGTGATCATGCGGTTATTTTATTCAAGTTCATGGCTGATATAATCAGTCGAGCAAATGCGGCCCTCAGACTGTATACACGGAAAAATCGACACGATCGGATGATCTACATCCTAAAATCCTGAAACGAATGGCCCCGCTGACCGCGATATTCAATATGTGAATTGGGCAAGGTGAGTCACCAACCTACTGAAAGGAAGCAATTGTCACTACAATTCATAAGACAAGATCAAGAAAACCTCCATCAAACTATAGACCTGTCAACCTCGCCAGTGTTGTAGTAAAATACTGGAATGGTCAAAAAGGTCATAGTGGGATTGATTTGAGACAACAAATTGCTAAACACTGATATACAGAGTCTCTGGATGATGGAAAATCAATGTGTTGTCTACGCAGACTTTAGAAAAGCATTTGACAAAGTGCCGAATAATAGACTTCTCTTGAAGCTGGAAAATATAGGGATTGCCGGACCTCTTTAAAGTTTATCAAAGATTTCTTAGTGGGTAACAGACAGAAATTAGGAACAGATTTCAAATGACCCTTCTGAAGACCAGTACTTAGCGGAGTGTCACAAGACTCTCTCCTACATCATTTGCTTTTTGTACTGTATGCAAATGAATTGGTGATTATATTTGAGTCCCCGATGTTACTTTACGCTGATGATGTAGAAATTTGGAGAGAAATAATAGGAGGCGCAGTTATGTGTGCACTGAAGGCGGACTTGTATGTTCTGATTAGATGGTTTAAGGCATTTTTGATGCCCTTCAACGCAGTCTAGCGTGTCTACATCAATATTGGGGATACAACGACAAATAGCTACAGCATTTGGTAAGGGCTGGGTACCTGTAGTCCTGTCTCACAGTAATCTAGGAGCAACGGTGACCCACAACCTTAAGACTAGGGTCCGCTGCCTTGAAGTTGCAAGCGGGGGGTCCGAAAACCTATGAACTTTAAGATGTACATCTACCATCTTGCACACTAATATGCTCGCTACAGTATGCATAACTTCAGTGAGATTCAAACTTGAGAACTGAGTTTAGTCTGCAAGCCCCTGTTTAAAAGGTGATCATATTTCTTTTAAAAATTACAGAGGGCAGATGCCCGTGTTGATGAAAAATTCTGAGGTTTGTCATATATAGAGAAGCTTGATGAACTAGGCTTCTTAACTCTGTCCTACCGCATATTAAGAGATAATCTGGTTTCAATGTATAGAATACTAAGAAATGGTTTTGGACCTGAAATATCCTCTTTTTCTTCTTACTATGTCAGGGCAACTAAGAAAACACATTGGGAGAGTTCAAAAGCCAAGAACGAACAAAATATAGATCGCGCACATGCTTTCACACTGAGCCTTCAGCTCTTGGAACTTGTTACTCGAATAAGTGGTATCTGCACCTTCAGTCAACTGGCTCAGGAAAACGATAGACACTCTCACCCTACCAAAAAAGGATCAACACAGACCGTAGGTCTTCCTGCTTTAATAAACTAATGTGAATCTGATGTACGCATGTATGATACTTTCAAAAATCACCCACAGATCACTATCTCGTGTTTATCACGAGGCATTTGTGACCAGATATGCGAAAATAAACTACAATATGACGCAAGTAGTTGAAAATATCAATCTCTTATAGTGAAAATTCCTTTATGTTGGTAAATTTACTAACACGTACATGCATTGACACACAGTAACCACTAAAAGGATACAAAAAATGTTCTGGATAAGGCAACTTCCGATCGTGGCGATGACGCAAATGAGTGTCTCAATTAGCAGAAGTGCTATTGAAATCCCAGAGGGCAGAAAGTACCTGTGTTCATATTAGTTTAAAGTGTTTATATTACATTGAATCCATCTTGTTAGATTGAGGAGGCAGATAAGGTTTCTAAATAAAGTTAAACCATTTTAATTCAGCTCACCGGATTGCAAACTACTACAGCAAGTAAAATTATTTGGAAGAAAGTGACCATGATTCTCGTTCCCAAGATCATGACTCTTAATTCAATTACGTGCCATGAAATATAATAATAGAAATTATTAGTATTTAAAAAGTAAAACAAAAGTTAGACTTTGTGATAAAGAAAAGCCAGACTCTCTGTAAAATAAAATTTCGGTAGCCGAAGAAATATCTTGACTACCGAGAAGCAAAGCTTACTTATTCCATGTACTTCTCTATTGCAAATGTTACAAGCTTGAATTGAGTTTTGCACGACAGATTTAAAAAGGACACGGATTTCGTACCAGTTGAATTAACTTTGCTTTGGTTTAGTTGTTGCATCAAATCATACCTGCTTGGCTTTGGCATGATTTATTCTCATGAATTTTTGGAATTTTTTAAAAATACGTTTTGCGTAACCCTTCTTAGTTGATTATCACATCAATGGTTGTCTTGTGTATTCCGTACTTAGCTTTTTGGCGTCAGCCAGCAAAAATGTTGATGAGATCTGGACTGGTAAAATGGGTACTAACAACGACGAATGTACTAGTGTAGTAAGTAATGTTACGGGACGAGCCCAACATTCCACCGCGCAACATGCAATAAGGAAATTTCTTTTTGAAATAATTAAAGAACGGAATATCACTGGATATTGGTGGTCATCAGTGTGCATTAGTGCCCGGAGACCCGGATAAAACAGTTACTATCTTAAGCAGTCTCTATGTAGATGCTCTGACTGATAGGAAATCGATGGTAGTGTCGAAACAAAGAAGAGCAAGAAAGATAACCACAAACAGCGCCTGTTTATTTGACGAGTCTTTAGCAGGCTCATATTCCACGTCACAGATTACTGCGCTAAGGTCCTAAAGTAAGACAATATTTAACCGTAGTGAAGTTTGAAAGAGTTTGACCTTATCGAATGCATCATGAGTAATTTGTTCGAATCAAATGGCTCTGATCCAAAAACAACCAAAGGAAAGCTCTTAGTTGTTGACATGCAGGAAACAGAAACGTTTTCAAAAGCCACGAACACAACTTTCAAAGCAGCCAAATCCATCCCTAGTTCAATTATTTGAAATCTGGAGAATTTGAAGGAACATGACACTAAAAAGTCATGCACACAATTCGGATTTAGTTGAATCTGCCATCATAAGTATACTGCCAGAGGAGATTTCATGGATACATGTCACTAACGTAATAAAACTAAGTAAGTGGGACGGAGGCGAGACCTGGCCAAGAAGGATTTTGAAGTTGGTAGTCGGAAATTACGAAGAAAAGGACGCCATACTGAATAATTCATACAAAAGTAGCAATTTGAATATTCGTATCCTACCAGATCGATCACCTGAGGATCGAATCAGGCGACGAAATTTTATTGGTGAGTTAAAAACCTAGAAGTAAAATGGCGAGGTAAACTTTAAGATTCAGAGGAACTAATGTTTCCTAGACCTGTGTGGGTAGAATGAATGATTTTCAAAACACCTCAAACGTGCGCTTTACGAACGCTCGTAGTCTTAGAAATCAAACGTCCGAACTAAGTTTGATGCCAGGTGAATTAAGCACAGATATAATTGTTTTATTAGAAACGCATCTCGTCGTATACATAGACCGTTCTCCAACCACTGCAAGTTACCTCTGTATTACTAGTGATAGAGTTAAGGACCACAAAGGAGGGGGCATAATACTATGTTACAGATCGCTTTTGTGAAAAATCGACGACATCAGAGGAGCGTGATAATGATATATGTGAAGCAGCTTGTTATACAATTAAATCCAAACACCTGTTAGTGACTGTAGGAAGGATATACTGTAGTCCATGTTGTCTTACTGATGACTTGATCTGAAGTAATAACTGTTCCAGAAGTAAAGTAGAATATTTTTTTCATCAGTGGAGATTTTAGCGCGCCGCAAACCAACTGGATAGAGATTACAACTTCGGGTGAATGGTTTGATAACAACTTGATATCAATCATTATTCAGTGCGAGCTTGTACAATGTATCGTAAAACCGATACTAGTTGATTTGGAACATGGACTGTCGCTGCTGAACTTTGTCTTTGCACACCACTGTAACCATGTCACCGACATTCAGAACTTTCCCCCATTAGCAAATGGCGACCACGTTTTACCGTATTTTGAGCTTCGGACACAAAGTATACAGTATTTGTATGCTCAACCCCCCCCAATATTTGATGAACTGACATTTCGGTGATCGGAGACTGAGCTATCTGAACAGACTGATGGATCAGTGCAGATGGATCGATTGAAGAAGAATGGAATAAGTTTAAAGTCACACTCCAATCCATGACATTACCGTACATCCCATGATCAACACGTAGGCTACCAAATTACGCTCCATGGATCAACAAGGATACTCAAAGACTGCTGAGGCGTCGGAAACACTCCTAGGAATTATAATAATAATAATAATACATTTCTGCATTAGCAGGTACACGCCATTTTTACAGGCATGATCTACAATTTACAACATATACTGGTTCACAGTATGCATCCCAAGCAAGCTTGTTTAGTAATTATAATCTATAAAAGTTTATAGCGGTTCATTCGTTCAGATATAATGTGTTTTCATAAGAATAGTTTCCAAAGGGGCATAGCGTCCACGTTATATACCAGATCCAATCTCGACAAAAAGTGCAATAGGGTTTCGGTAGTGCTAAGTATTTATGTAATGCAGCTTTTTAAGTTTATAGTTGTTATAAAGTAGGCTTGTGGAGCGCCTGGTTCGAGCTATGACCTTGGGTAAGCGCGTTCGTCAAGCTTGTTCCAGATGTCAGAAGTTACATAACTTCACCCGCAGAGCAAGATTCTGAAGAGAAAAAATAAAAGAGAAACCGAGGAGCAGCAAGGGATTTGGATATGAGCGATAATCAATGCTTAACATTTATTAGTGGAACAGATGGAGGTATGATAAATTATTAGATTAAATTGATACTAGCTCATGTTGCAAGAGTAAACTGCGATTAGGGGCTCCAGAAGAGAAAAGGCAGTAATAAAGAACAATGAGTTGTGATATTTATCAAGGTGGAGTAGGTTCCAATGAAGGAGGGAAGTCAAGGTTGGAATGAGGAAGAACAGAGAGTGCATATAGAGTAGTGTTAAGTAAAATAGCAACCATATCCTTTACAGTCAGTTTTTTTCTTTTCTCATCCGATGCCTGCCACACAGTGTTCATGTAAAAGTCTGAGTTAGCATGTTAAAGGTTGTCTTAGTAGAATAGTTAATCCAGCACAAAAATTAGAAACATGAGTCTTAATGGTGAGTGTAGGTGAACAATCTCAATATCACAGATCTATTGACTTGTTCTCATCCATAAAGAGCCTGATACAAACAAAATGTTCTGCCCCACAAACACGGGTGGATTGAAATCATCGCCCACACCATCAGTGCTTCCTGGTCGGTAACTCCACCCTCCCTCCTTTTGTGATGTTAGGCTCATTTACGCTTATTTTTTGGATACATATCATACCTCACACAATGCTCTGTGTTTCACATCCTGTTGGAAAACACTATTTCTATGAGTACTTTCTGTCAATGTGATATTCATAGACTTTATCAAAGCATTTAATAAGATTTCGCATTTAGATTCTATGCAAAAACTCTCGGGCTTCGGAATAACATATGCTGCAACGGACAAGAAACTTCCTCTGTGGGTTGAAGAAAGAGAGTGGATGTGAATGGGATATGTAATTGAGTCCGGCTAAAAGTGGAGCGCCCAAGGCACCATCCTAGGTCCTCTACCTTTTTCCTCTACGTCGATGAATTACTGCCATTACTCAAGTCATCGACATCAACATCTGGAGAATAATAAAAGTGAGGCTGATCATTTTTGTTCCCAAGCTGACCTAGACCAACTAGATGGATGGTTCCAAATCTGGGGCTTAGTGACTAATTTCAAAAAGCGTGCTCATGCCCATCGGACAAGCTATTAGTTGTCAGTGTATTATCAAAGGTACACCGCCTCCATGCGTGCAAGAACACAAAGACTTATGGGTGATTGTAAGTCATGATTTCAAAACACGTACACATTGCAACTCAGTAGCCACCAAAGGTTTTCGAGCATTATACTTACTTTTCCGTGTATTCAAATGCTTTGACGAGATGTTTCGAATTCTATGTCCTGACAATTTAGGGTCACATCTAGAGTAGCGTAATCAGGAAGCCAGTACATGTCTTATTAAGTATACTAACTTACGTGAAGGTATTCAGCGTGTGGGGACAAAACTAGTGAAGAGTCTACCCAGACTGCCTCACATTGAGCGCTTAACACATTTAAACCTTTCTACCTTATCGTATTGTAGGATTTGAAGTGACCTCATATTGGCATTCCATAACTTTGTTACGATTTGGGTGTTGATATGTTTTGTTATTTTGCTCCATCTATCAATAATAATCTCCGAGGCCATAACAAGAGGGTCCGAAAACCGCGATCCAGTTAGCTCGGAGTAAAGGTCTGTTCTTCTAATTTAGTGACCGATGGGTGAAAGGCCTTACCCAAACAAGTAGTATGAGTACTATCAGTGGACATTTTCAAGAAGCTGGATCTTCACTGGAAAGAAAACCGAGAGGATTAACACAGGTCCACCAACCAGCTTTCCCTATTACTGAAGACTGATGTCCTCAGAAAATCTGAGTAAGGTTTTATTTCTATTTTATGTACAGTTCTGACATATCCATACCGTCAGGTGTTTCTTTAACACAAAATAAAGCGTTGAACAACAAAGGGGGTAGTTAATAAACAAGAGTTAGATACTTGAAAAGAAACAAAAGTATTTCCGAAAAGATTAGACCCCATATCTGTCTTCAAGGGTTCCGGTAACCTTAACAAGTAGACAGCCAATCGTTAACAGTCATAAACTGAACCATGCCGTGACACTCAGTTTGGTTAAACACAACCTTATTGTCAAAGATCAGGCTACGCCCAACAGTAAATTAATTAATAAGAGGTAAGTATTTGACAAAAATCAAATAACAAAAACCCTGACAAGGAATAGTAAAGAACATAATATGTGGTCAAAAAGATACCTAAATGAAGGTTAAAATACAAAAAAAGTAGAACAAACAAATAGATGACAATACTGTCTAGTGAAACGCTGCGGAGGGATTTTCAGCGTTTTCTTTTCGTTACAGATGGTCTATATGGTATTAAATACAAACATTAAACAAAATTAATTGCATATTCATTTTGGAATAAAACATCTGACGAACGCGTACCTGTCTAATGCATAATTTTAATGCTGTTGATTAACCGGTACCTGGTTTCTTAATTAATTCGAATGCCTTGGATGTGAATCTTCTAAATATTTCTTTATTAACTTGTCGACCTATTCATCTGTCGATCGTATTCTATTATTATGTCGATCCACAAACACTTAAGATGCAATTACAAATTGGCATTCTGGACAGTTTGCACTCATTTCAGTACAATGCGGGTTACATTAACATGACTGGTTCTGGATTTTTTCCTCACAATATAATTGCTGGATATTTTTTTGTTCTACTCTTATTTCTATTCTAATACACTTCCTGGTGATTCTTGAGGGGTTGGTTGAAAAAATCTTAATTTTTTATTGTTTATTTTCCTTTGACAGACCAACTTTGCTGAGACCTAAAACTCATCAACTAGAACGTCAACGCGAAAATGCAGTGTTCCACAGCTAGCGAAGGTATCGCAAAAGCAACGTTGCCGCACAACAGAACGTCAAAGCAGTCAATAGTATCGCCGTAGATGCATCCAACTTGACCATCGGGGGAGTCATACAACACCTGGCAACCTTCGCCATTCCTCTCGAAATAATTGCTTGACACTAGGTCGAGGTATAGCACTTTCGGCAGGAAACTCTTGGTCATATGTTGTGTTGAACAGCACTTTCAGTACTCTGTGGAAGGCCAAAACTTCACTCTGTTTACCGACCATAAACCTCTTACCTTCTGTTTAAGTTTGAGGATACCACGGATATTCTAGTTTTGCAACTAGCAACCAGTAGTATCTTCTGTAATCGTTCGTTTCCAGTCAAATAGAAACCAGAAGTCAGACGAGAAGAGACAGGAAAAATATATTTGATTCGTTACCAATATATCGAGAGACTTCGTTATTAACTGGCTATTGCAACGTAAGAGCTGTGCCCCACGCCGTGTTGCAACGTGATCTGGTGCGGATGCATGACCGAAAGCCTTCAGCCGAACAAGTCCACTTAAACAACGTGGTCAGCATCCAATGTCGAACACTTAATGAGCTATTGATTTTGGGGAATTATTTACAGCTATAGATCACTCCCCCCCTAGTGAGGTAGTGATGCCCCTAAGACGTGACCAGCCAGAAGTTTAAACCCAACGAGTTTGTCGTTGGTAAACACTCTTCTGATAGCTTGCTTCGTTTAGCAGCGTCTGGTAGTCTTTCCTTAAACTATGGGACCAAAATGTACAACATAGCAATAAAGAAATATAGTACAATGAAAATTTCGGTTCCTTGAGAAACTTCGTCGTTCTTTTCCAGCCGTCCTGGAAAAGAGGAAAAATAAAACGTGTGAGTGCATGTCGAAAATACACTCGTACTTGCGTAAGGACACAAGATGAGCGGAAAAAAATAAACTAATACACTTACAAAAAGCGTAAAAGCGATCGGAAAAAAAAGTTTTTTGGGTTTTTTATATATATAAAAAGATATATATACGCTCAAAAAAATGTTTTTTTTTGTTTTCTTATATAAATAAACAAAATGAGCATATTAAAAAAATTTATAATGAACAATGAAAGGGTAATTCAAGATAAAGCTTATGTCCTACGTGCAATATTCGTTAAGATGTTCTGGAAATCTTACTCGTCTTCCAGAACGCGTTGTTTTAGGTTTATCTATCGACGTTGACGAAGTATCAAGTTGTGTGTCGGCTGTCGTGTAGGGTACTACGAGTGTAGGAGCCGTGTCGTACGATTGTACCGAAGGAAATTCGACGTAGCTAGGGTTTCCTTCTAAGTATGCTGCTTTGAGTCGATCGATACTGATGCTATCGTTCGTACCGTTCTTATCGACTACATAGTACTTGGGTTCGCGTTGAAGAACTTTGAAGGGTCCTTCGTATGCTGATTCGAGGGGTCGTCGATGTGAGTCTCGACGAACGAAGACGTGTGTACTATGTCGTAATTCGGGTTGAACGAAAATATCAGTTGATTGAGGTCGAGTGTGAGCAGGTTTAACTGAACGCATAGCGTTTGAAAGCCTACTCGTGTAAGAGTTTAGTTCCATGTTCAATGAAGAAGCTGCGCATTTGGGTATGAACCGTCTATAGAAACTTACGAGTCCGTTAAAAGTTCGTAACTGCTTGATCGTGGTCGGTTCTGGGTAATCCAGAATGACCGCCACTTTGCTCCTAAGGGGTCGGATGCCTTGGGCATCAATAGTATGTCCTAAGAAGTCTAGGGAGTTTGTTCCGATTTGGCATTTCTGAATGTTGACAGTAATCCCATGACTTTGGAGTCGATCGAAAACAATGTCCAGATGCTTGAGATGCGATTCTCTGTCCGGACTTGCTATTAGACAGTCATCAACATACGCATGTACTAAGTTGAGACCTCGGAAGACGTCGTCTACAAACCTTTGGAAGGTTTGAGCCGCGTTTCTTAAACCAAAAGGCATTCGCAAGAATTCGTAAAGACCGAAAGGAGTGATGATGGCGGTTTTAGGAATGTCGTCAGGTGCCATCGGTATTTGGTTATAAGCCCTAACCAAGCCGATTTTCGAAAAGACAGTTGTACCTTTCAAGGTAGCTGTCAAATCGTGAATATGAGGTAGCGGGTAACGATCGGGAATGGTTTTTGCATTCAGACGCCGATAATCACCAGTTGGCCGCCAATCATTGCTGTCCTTTTTAGGGACCATGTGCAATGGGGATGACCATGGACTATTCGATGGTCGAATTATATCTAAGTCTATCATATGCTCGAATTCGTTTTTGGCTAACCTAAGTTTTTCGGGGGCGAGTCGACGGGCTTTCGAGAATACAGGTGGTCCTGTAGTCGAGATGTGATGTGTAACATTGCTGGTTACACAAGGCAATTTCGATTGCGATTGGTATATCCCGGGGTATTTTTCGAGTACTGATTGGTACAAGGGGTCTATGGTATGCTTATTCGTGACTGGGGATAACCTGCAACCAGAACAAGGAGTTACGCAAACAGATAACTTAGTGTTTCTGTCTACTAACCTTCGTGAGCGTGTGTCGATGAGTAGATTGTGGTATTGTAACAGATCTATACCAATGATTGGCATAGAGACATCTGCAACAACGAAAATCCAGTGTATAGGTTTGCGTAAATCCACGTTAAGGTAGACGTACCTTTTACCGTAAGTAGCGATCGGCTTTCCGTTTGCCGCCTGTAAACTTAAAACAGACTCGCGAAGTCTGTCGTCGGGATTTGCTGGAAGAACGCCAACTTCTGCTCCAGTGTCGACGAGGTAGCGAACTTTCGTAGTCACATCCGTGGCATATAAGAGGCGGCTGTGTTCGCCGGCTACGGTTGCCGTTAACGCGTGCCGGCTGGGAAGTTTCCCGAAATCTTATTCGTGTCAGTCGCTTTAGACTTCGGGTAATTGCAGGGCTTCCTGCAATTTCTAGAAGATTTACCGTACTGGTTGTGATACCAGCACCAGTCGGGGTTGTCTCTCTCTCATGGTCGAGAGGCAGATCGCCTACGTGAGACACTTCTACGCGGGGTTTTTGACCGACTACGGTCATTACGAACTCCAAGATATCGTGTAAGCGTGTGACATAGTTCGGTTATGTCAGACGGGGTCGATTGAGGTTTTTCCTTGACGGAAAAAACCTCGGCCTTAGAAGATTTAGTGATTTCTAAGATTCGGTCGGCGTTGTTTTGAAATGAGACGAGCACTGCCTGCACCTGATGAGGAAGTTTAGACAAGAAGAGTTGTCTGAATAGGCCATCATCGAAAGTTCGTTGGCCGATAACCTCTCTCATTCTTAGCAGCATGTCTGTCGCAGAACCATGTTGCAAGTCGATGTTATGGAAGAGTTGGTCTAACCGTTGTCGGTCGGTTAGGTCTCCATGTTTGAGAATCGAACATTTGAGAGTTTCGTAAGGTTCGGGAACATCACTAGTAAACATACTAGGTGTTACGTACCTGTTGAACTCGCGCGGTAACGCCTTAACTACCGCGAGGAATCGTGTGCGCGAGTCCGTGATTCCGTGCATGCAAAAATCATCTTCAGCGTAGCAGAACCAGGACTCGATATTGTCGGGCCAAAATGGCGTTAACTGAATCGAAATAGGGGGAATAGACTTAAACTTAAGAACCTTAGGAGAGTGTTCCGTCATAGTAATATAGATAACGAAAAATGTCTAATTAAAATATATCCGGGAAAAAAAATTCGCGAAAAAACAGTATATCACAATATATAAAATTCAAATAAAGAATAACAATGAATAATAATATTCCAAAATGGAACAGACTCACAGTATATTGGCTTGGTGTACCAGATCACATTAGGCTCACCAATGAGGATACCACGGATATTCTAGTTTTGCAACTAGCAACCAGTAGTATCTTCTATAATCGTTCGTTTCCAGTCAAATAGAAACCAGAAGTCAGACGAGAAGAGACAGGAAAAATATATTTGATTCGTTACCAATATATCGAGAGACTTCGTTATTAACTGGCTATTGCAACGTAAGAGCTGTGCCCCACGCCGTGTTGCAACGTGATCTGGTGCGGATGCATGACCGAAAGCCTTCAGCCGAACAAGTCCACTTAAACAACGTGGTCAGCATCCAATGTCGAACACTTAATGAGCTATTGGTTTTGGGGAATTATTTACAGCTACAAGTTCATCTCCAGACAAGCACTTCACTTCAGATTCTCGACAACTGGGCTGCATCTCACAGTTCCCTTCAGATATACAAAACGTTTCTGGGACAAACAATGTTATTGCAGACGCTTCATCTCGCACTACCTCCTTCAACAGTTTCCAAGGCATCGACATTCAAAAAGAAAACAGCGGTATTCAAGACGGGTTATCTTCGATAACCATGAATCTATGGATCAAACAGATGGCAACAGGTACGGAAACTTTACTGTATGACACACCTTTAGGTGAGAATCGCCTAATCGTGTCGAAACATTATCGATGCAACGTCTCCAACACGTTGCACAAACCTTCTCATCCAACTGTTTGAGTAACCATCAAGTCCATAGCAGAACGATTTTGTTGGCCTGGTATAAAGACGCGAAGAAATGGCCACGCTCCAGTGTGAACTACCGGAAATCTAAAGTGATTAGACACAACAAATGTCCCTTATGCTCTTTCACAACTCCCGACGCCCGTTTTGACCTACACCAAATTCAGATGAACACTCTTACTTCTCAACGTGTATGTACAGTTTCACACGTTGGCACGAGGCAGTACCTATGGAAGACATTACTGCTTAAACAGTGGCCTGCACCTTCGCCAAATGATGGGTAACAAATTCCAGTTGCCCTTCAACTATCGCTACAGACCGAGAACGCCAGTTTGAATCTGGACCACCCATAAACTAACAGGTTGGCAGAACGATTTCACTGACAGTTGGGAGCTTCACTCTCAGCTGCAAATGCTTCACAATAGACCAACTCTCTTCCACTTGTTTTACTCGGTATTCACAATGCAGGAAAAGCTGACGTTGGATGGACTGCAGCACAACTTGTTTACAGAAAGTCACTCTGACTACTAGAAGGATATATGAATTCTTCATCTCTTTCAGTGAATATGGGTCTAAACCCCTACGCATGCAAGCTTATAAACACTATGGGTTCAGTTAAACCTGTTTTCATTTTACCGAAATCAACTGAAATTTCCGTTCAACCTGCCTTACGACATAGTACATATGTTTTCGTACGTCACGATTCATCACGACCCCTCTAAATTGCATATATAGGACCCTTCAAAGTCCTTCGTAGCATACCTGAATACTATATCATCGTTATGACCGAAACTAACGATAACGTCAGCACTTACTGTCTAAAAGCCGAAAATTTAGAAGGAAACCATGTCATTCTTGATCTTCTTTCCATACAAGCGAACGATATTAGCTTGAAAATTGTGACACAACCCTTTGTCGCAAGTTTTGCATGCCTACGCACATACTGGTGTATCTAGACATCCACTTATAGTTTCACTTCTTTACTTTGCAGAACGGATGGAATAGATGAAAAACTGACGAGACATACGACGGATTGAAATTTTCATTGTATATTTTTTACTGTCACATTGTACCACTCAGCCCCTTATATTGGGGAAAGATTACCAGATGCTGATGAACATAGCAAGCAAGGATGTTAATCAACGGCAAGCTCGTTAGTTGTAAAATTCCAACTGACCACATCCACCACCTCACTAGGAGGAGGAGTGAGCTGTAGCGGTAAGCCAATCCTCAAAATAAATAGTTCTGTAAGTCTCCGACGACCTTATTAGTTTTACGCGACACACCCATGCTGAAGTGCCCGGTCACGCATCTGCACCAGATCGCCAGTGGTTATGCCGTGCTTCTTATTCCTTTCAACTACTAACGACCAAATCCTTCTCAGTGGGTAAGATCTTCCGGATAAAAATACCAGGCAATTAAGTTTCTATTACTGAGGACTGGGTAGTTGCTCAAACTGTCTGTAATCAAGAATTCATTGATCACTCATTGGATAACCAGATACGACAAGAATTTGTATTGTTTTGAACATATAAGACCATAGTATATTAAAAATATACCTTCTCGAACAATATGTTCCCAACGAGTTGTCACGGTGGACATTTTTCATGAGATTTCTAATTCAATAAATAAACGTGAAAATTACTGTTTATTCTGAAGGTCTTATACATTTCTGATATTCATCAAAGGATGAGGAAGTCTAAGTTTAAGAAAATAATCAGAAGATGTAGGGTTTCACTGATAATAAAATTATACAGTTTATTACACCTAATGGTGTTTAAGTATACGAACAGCTAATTGCGGGATTACAGTTGTTAACGCTGCACATCTATGTCTCGCTCATCAAAAGAAGATTGGGTTTGTAGTAATCCGAAGTAAGATTACCAACCTTCAAAAATAAGTTTTTAGATGTAAAAATGTGAATTTTGCTAAAAGGGACAAGTGCAACCGCTGTGACAAGCCTAGGAAATTTGTGGCCCCAGGTAATGCTGGTTTAGAGGTCGGGAAACAACTAGCCGAAAAAAGCAAAGGTCTTTTCAGTCCAGATGATTGGATTTGTAAGACGTAAGTGCGTGACGAAAATCTTTAATGATTTCGAGTGCAGCCACGTGCTGTAGTTCGGTGTCACCTTAATGGCTACTCATTATAAAACGTTACTTCGTCGTAAATAAGTTTATGTAACGTCTCCGTAACAAGATTGCTCATGGTTTTCCATCCTTCAGGAAATTCGACTCATCACACTCAGTTCTGCTAAACCCAAGTTTCGGTTATTTGCTTTTATTGACTTTTCATGGATGGTACCAATGTATGAAAACAAGCTTATGCTATTCTATAAGTGACTGTAGAAAATAAAGTCAGAAATCGGGGTTATGATTCAGAATAAGAAATTTGTGTCACGGCTTTTACCACGAACTGACTTCAGTTATAATGCAGCACTATGTAACTTTCCGTGTCCACCAAATGTAGCTATATAAATGTTGAGCACGTACTTTCTAAAATCTGATCAGTTCGTTCCTATATCTCATCGTCTTATGTTTGAGGCGAGCATTCTGCCACACAGAATGGGATCTTAGGTGAACTTCATTGTGTAAATTAACCCACCCCTCACATATACCCAACTCAATGTAACGTCTGTCGGGCTTAGTAATAACAGCGAGACCACAATTTATGGACGACCCAATTAAATTAAGGACAGCAGGCCTTGAATTTGGTGGTGGGGAGAGTCAGCTCTCCTCGAAATGCTCTTACATGGCCACGCATATACAGCCACTGTCAGGGAAGTCCTGCTCACTGCCTTCTCGCACCAGGGGTGTTTACAAAATTAAGAAGATAAAAAGCGAATATCCAGAGTTTTAACCGGGTTAGTGGACACGGAAAGTCCACCTAGAAAAGTTGGAAAGCCCTGACCCCAAACCAGTGGTGCGTATGGGCTCCCTTAACCTGATGGAACAGATGGCATATGAACCAATTATTGGTCACCGGCTACCATGGGACTGCATCTCCTATTGTTGCTCCACTGCTTTGTGGATTAGAACTTCAGGTCGAAAGCCCCGAGTGTGGCCCCCTAAGAAAAACCACCTTTGGTCTGGCCACCCAAGCAGTATCACAAGTCACACTCAATTCATGTGATTTGTGTGGCGCATATGTATCTGGTGTCCCTTTGTACCAATATTTCTGTGTTCAAATTGTCTGCGTGACTATCGTAACCAATGGTTGGAGACTCTAGGTGACATGGCTCAGAATCGATCCCTTAAACCTTGAGATTAAAATTGCTTCATAACGTTATTCCTTCCTGTACTATATCCTTGTATACAACCTTTCTTTTATATATTACCACCACTAAATTAACTACTATGAATTCGGTGTTCATCTTGTTGTGCTAACGAGGTATGACAATTTGGACCGATGCATATTTGTGCCTAGTCCTACGTTGTAGCTGACTGACTGACTATGTGTTCAAATAAGTTGGCAAAATATCTCGAACTTCCATAATAATCAGCTTTTCTAATTCAATTGCTTCTGGAATAGTTCCTAGTCCCGTATTCGCTTCACTCAACTGATTAGGACTTAGTAAGTGAAATACTTAAATTACACGTCTTATAACTTGTACATAAAATCGTAATTTGCTATATAGCTTCCTACTTTTATCCTTTTCCTCTTTAAATATTCTTCTCATTATAAGTACACACGTTAATCAGCTGGACTAGTTTTAAAGTTTATTTTTTGAATTCCTTTCTTAAAATATTTTGAAAGTGTTCTAACCCTTAATCGTCCACAGTTTAGAGTGTAGAATTTTACACATCTTTTTTAATTCACAGTGCTTTATACAGTAGATAAATGTTGACTTATTTCACATCTTCATCGTTTAATCTCAGTCCATTCCTTAAACATTTTTCATAGATGTGGAAATATCAACTGGGCACGTCGAAGTACTTGCAACGTGTGCAACGGATCGAAGATCGACGTACAAGGAGAAAGAACAGGTTATGGTGGAGGGTTTATGGAGCGCGATGAGGTAGTTGAATACAGAGAACGCAGAGACTCAGATGATGAGTTTGATGAATTCGGTCGCAAAAAGAAAAGTTTCCGGAAAAATCAAAGTGAACAACCCAGCAACCATGACCCGTCTAATTTTGGTAACAATTCTGTTACACGAGTTCGTGATAAAGATGATGAGGACGAAAATGGCAATAATAAAGGTGATGATAGTGAGGATGAAGATTCTGGCGATGATGCTGATCTCTCAAAGTATGATATTTGGGGAGCAGAAAACAACGATTCGGGTGATGAGTTATCAAATCAACGAGAACCTGCATCTCCACAAAAAGCTGCAAAAAACAAATCACGAAGTCATAGTCACTCATCTTCCTCGGATTCAGACTCTGATTCTTCTTCATCTTCTAGCCAGACCTCACACTCTGACTCATCATCAAGGTATTTTGAATTTAAAATATTTTATATTTAAGGAAATCGATTTGTGTGCTCAGGTTGATTTATTTTAACCGATTAAGTTTCTGTCGTTTCATTGATTGGTATTTTTATTATGTATGAATCTCAGAATTTAAGACGTTTTTAAAGGCTGTTTGCTGATATCGTATAATATATATAGTCTCCATAAGGTAGTCTTAGATGTTAATAACCAAGTGGAAAAAACCGCAGAGTTTTAGTGACTTCGTTAACGGTTATTAAACAACTCATGTAAGTAAAAGTATTAACGGAAGCAACCGAAAAGCAGGTTATTTACTCCATCTCAGTAGCTATGACTGATGTTATTAATGAATTCAGCAAGGTTGAAAATGTATTTGGAATCCCAAGGTGTTCAGTATCCTTACAGGAGTAATAATCAACTAACCTACCATTAGAAGTAAAAAACTGCTTCATTGATTTATTTAGATACATAAATTAGTCCATCAGAATACTGGCTATTCGTTTGGTTGATTGAGCTGTACTATTTAGATTTTAGCGTTAAAACCTATATGGTGAAGGCTCTTTACTCGAACACTACTAGTCGAGTCAGAGCTTATAGTGAACTGTCATCTGATTTTGCAACCTAAGGTGGTGTCCGTCAAGGCTGTCCACTATCTCCATTTTTGTTCAACTTCATCATAGACCTACTGCTGGAAATAACGGTCTTGTCATCTGAATTTTCGGGAATTGACCTACCAGGAGGTCCACTTTGGAAAGTGCAAAGCACATGCCATACCTACGGGCATTGATTACCAACTGATTGAGTGCGATTTATATAGTTTGACTCATCTCACAGTAAGAAAATATCATCGTCATACTAAAGTCAAAAAGTCTTTCCCTAGGTAATGAGTTCGCACCATCATTATCTACTTCCATCAGAGATGTTTCCAGAACGTAGCCGATAGCAAAGTTGGAGAGAAATGGCAAGATTAGAGAAACCTGCCTAACCCCACTGCTTGAGTGGATCAGTGGTGAGGTGGTTTTATACCATCATTTTGCCTGAGGTATTTGTATACAAAGCCTTCAAGATGTTAACACACTTTATGTACACCCTTCTTCAACAGACATTTTGATAGAATAGTTCAACAAATCGAAGAAGTCATTAATCTATAGTGGTTAGAGATTGCTAATATAACTGGCGTAACGCTAGGGAACTAGTTCAGCTAATACCAACCAATCTTCAAGTATTGTAAGTGAATATTTGGGTTTTCTGAGCTAGATAATTTGCGTAAAACTCCTAAAGTTACTCTGAACGACGCCAATATCAAACTCAAATTTGTAAATTTTAAGTTTGTCCTCCATGACTTTTGCTGATATGTGCACTTACATTGTTAGCGACTGTTTTGCTTAGTATCATTAGTTGACCTCTCCTCCATAATTTGATAGATTGATTCCATATTGATATGTCTGTTTATTGTTTCTTCAGTTTGTGGTTTACATATATTTCCAGTTAAATTCATACTGATATCTTTCCACGCCCATTGGTATATATGTTGTGTAGCTATTAATCAATATGTCTGTTATATTATTTACTTATCCAATTATTGATGATATTTTTTCTTATTTGTTAGAATTTTTCGCCTAAATAATGCTAACTTTGTATGAACCCCTTTTATTTTACATAATGTAGTGATTGAATTATCTTAGTTGAAATCATGAGTCAATTGAAGCTAGATCACCATGGAAAACCTGGAAGCACTGGACGGCCGTTTCGTCCTATTATGGGATCGTGGATGCGCACTGTTGAGTCTAGCTTCAATTGACTCACGCTTTCAACTATGAAAATACTGAATCTCCACAAAACCCCTTCTGATAATTGAATTATCGTTTTATTGATATTAAAATATGCTTCAATGTTCTGTTGGTGTTTTTAAATGTTCTTTTATGTAAAAATGATGCGTTCTGTGACTCTAGTGTGTAATTTCATAGTAGTAGTCTACCAATAGAGTGCATTTGTACAAATATTTATTTGCGTGGAATAATCAGTAAATGTTTTTTTTAAAAATTTCATGTTAGGTGAAGGTACTGGAGTTAGTTAGTTTGTTTGATTAAGATTCATATATGGTTTGTGTTTAGCGTTAAATTGATACTGTGTTTGTTGACTTTTTGAACAAATCTACTTTTGTTTAGTCATCAACAAGCTTGATAATGATATCAAAACTCTATTCTATCACATCATATCATCATCATCCGGCTAAATTTTACCCTGTTGTCTCGTAATTTTGTGCCCTACGCTTAATTTATGGTTTATTATCTCTTATGTAATTATTATATTAAGTTTTTAATCGTGTTGTACTCAAAATGTCTCATACCTTGCTTATTATAATTTCAGTTCCCACAGTGAAGCATCTTCCAAACCCGAAAGTCAATCCAATAGCAAAAGATCTCATCCTAACAACGGAAATGCAGACAATGATAGTGACAGCTCAACTCATGTAAACCACAAACGAAAAAAACAATAATGGACAACAACAATACGATCGGTTGGTGTTCGGTACAGAGAGCAGTGCCAATCTCTAATATAATCTCGACGCTCCGTGTCGCTTAATATGATAGTATATATATATATATATATATATATATATATATACGCACTACATTTTGCATAGTAGTTACTTCGTTAGCGATCTTTTTTAAATTAATTTGTCTTAAACAAATCTGTAAGCTCCAATCTAGGTGTAATCAATATGGGTTTATGAAAATTTCATAAAAAATAGTATATAAACTATTATTGAAGTGTTTATCGATATAAAACTAAATATAGTCAACAATAAAATCATCGGAAAAGCAGTCAACTTTCCACTTTGGAAGCACCAATCAAAAGCTTATTATTTACTACTCATTCCCCAACCCCCCCCCCCCGAAAAAAAAGTTGAGTAGTAATAGACTTCACGATCTGTTAACAACTTGTTGTTTCTTTGGTAAATCCTGACTCTATGTAAATCTGTTAGGTTAGACTTCATAACAATTTATCTAAATATTAAGTTGGAGAAATTCAATTTCAACCTTATATAACTCTTTTAGTATTGTGCAGCCACTGACA
Organism: Schistosoma mansoni; assembly: GCF_000237925.1. Taxonomy (NCBI): domain Eukaryota; kingdom Metazoa; phylum Platyhelminthes; class Trematoda; order Strigeidida; family Schistosomatidae; genus Schistosoma; species Schistosoma mansoni. The sequence goes on along the minus strand of NW_017386090.1, from coordinate 192,489 downwards.
ACAAAAGTTTAGTTTCATATGATGTCAACAGTAATCTTCATATGTCCGTCACCCATAGAATTTCTAAATTGTTGGGTTTACAAATATTGTTTTCTTTTTTGATCAAAAAAACATAATGGATCTGTAGTTTAGTATAGCTTGGACATCAAACTTTCAGTCAATGGATCTCATGTCCAAACCTCATTTTATCTACTGTAATTTGGGTAACTCAAACTTTAATTATCTGTAAACTTCTAAGTAATGAAGTTCATCTGCTGGAATACTAGGGTCAAATCAACTACACTTTAAGTGGGTTTTTCTTAGTTCGTTTAAATCCAGTTACTGTATCTATATTACACTAAATAACTGTTCTTTCTTATTAATTCTACTCGTTCACGTTTAAATAGCAACCAAACAATATTTGTACCTGTCACATTGACTGTTACAACAGTCAGAAGTGGAAAATCACTTAGTGATCTTGCTATTCATTTTCGACCGATTATTCGTTATCTGTAGAGTAACCCATTCATACTACTTTAGTTGGATATCTTACACAAATAATCTCAACTCTCGAACATTTATTTACTTAGTCCTTACTAGTTGGTCAGTAATTCTATCTATATCTTAATTGGCTTAAAGATGGGAATCAGTCTTGTTCAACAACCTCACTCATATCAGTATGAAAACTAGCGCTAACACAAATTTTTACCAGTCTCTACGTTCATTATAGCTGATTGATAAATCTTTTTATTAATTCATTCTGATTTTCATAAGATTGACCTTTATATTTATTCTCATTGTTTATATTAATATATTTACTGTAATCGTTTATCCATTTATTCAACTACCAGATATACACAATATTCAATATAAAACTTCTTTAAATTAAAACCTCATGGAAAAGAATACTGTTGATTCTATTTCCTTGTTTATCTAGCACAACAGTAAGATGGCTCTAAATATATTAATAAGTCAATTTATATTGCAACAATTTTGTAGCATACCATGATGAGAAAAGTGATTTGAATTAGATTAGTAAAGAGAGATGAAGTAAGAAGTAGTTAATTATGAAGAACTATGAGCTAAACAGTGTAGTTATACAACTATACAGAACAATTTCAAGTTTCATTTTCAGCTACTAATCACATTTAAGGTCAATGATCATCTTACTAAGAAGTATGGATAAGTTCAATTCATTCGCTGACCTACATGTTTCTTCTCATCAACCTAATGCCAGTCACTACTTAGACATATGTAATATGAATCAACCATGTAAATCACTACAGGTCCACAACTTAATAAGCAAAACCGCGTACTATGTATGGAAAATTCAGTCAAGTGACTACATCGTTCACTTTTACCTTGCATAATATCACTTTAGTGATCCTTTAGACAGCAATAAACCAGCTATGTGCCATACTCCTATGATATGTTCTTTTAATGAACAGGGAAACTTCTTGTTAGACGGTGTCCATCATTGATCTCTATCAAATCTTTCCCCAATCACTAGCATCAATGTGCAATAGTGAATTCTTGGAGTAAGTTGCTTGATTACTTTGTTTTCTAATATCAAACTGGGTATGAGCATCCTAACAACTGGAAGGTCATCTACTATGGTAATTTCCTAACTTCTATTAATTAATAGATCTTATATTTAATTTACAAGTACCATGTCTTTTGATTTAGATATGGCTCAATGAAAGTACTCCCTCATTTCCATCACTACAATGAATTTTACTAATAACTGAATAATTAATTTTTCATTATCTTAGTTCTTTTAAGTTGATTTACGTCTGATTATTTATCCCTATTTTTTTCCTCATTGCTCCGAATTCATGTATCATTGTGTTCATCCTGGGGAAATGCAATCATCACGCCTCATTTTTTCACAACCTATTCTGTTGGCATTCAACTTATAAACAATAACCTATCAGGTTACTCCTGTAAAACAACACTTATTCAGGACAATACTTTTTTCTATCTCCTTTACCTACGAAATAATGAAATTGCAATATAAAGATGTCATTGTAGATTGTTCATTCTTTTATATATAATCTTCAATGTCATCTTCACCTTTTTGCAATTCTATCCCCTTTTTTGTATATGTGTATGCAGTTATGTCATTAGGATTTATTTCCTGTTTTTCTCTTAAAATAATGATTATTTTTAAAGGATCTGAATATAATTCTCCTGTTGTCTTGTTATCATAACTATTCGTAACATTAGTTAATTTGCATCCGTTCTACTTACGTGTATATGTACAGTGTTCATATTGCGCTTACTAAATATATAACATCTTTTATTGATTTCAGTATTGTTCGTATTACTCCTATGGAATTCCGCTGTTTTATATTAAAGCTCAGTGATTTATTTGAGAAGTTATCAATTTACTAGATAGTTTACTTAACTTGCGTTAAATATCACAACAACTTTATTTTGCCTTATGAGCTGTAGTTACTTGATTGTATATCTTAGTGTGATGTGACTGTTTATTTGGTCAGATAAGTACTTTCTGAAATAACTTAATTGTCGTACTTCGGCACCAAGAATCTACGTAAGTCAATACTTTTCAGACTCATATTCGTAGTTTAAGCGTATCCTCTGATTTAAGTTGTGATTTATCAGTCTACCTCATCAATAATGAAATTTCGCGAATTCGTGTAAGATTGCGTTTTTCCTGATAGAAGTAGTGCTTTGTTTTTTTTCCATTTTTCAAACTTGTATAGTGTCAATTTTGTTAAACACATCAGTTCCAGGTTCTGGGTCCGAATCTTGCGAGGCTGGATCGTGAATGCGCACTGCTGAGGAGTTCCACAATAGGACGAAACGGCCTTCCAGTGTTTCCAGGTTTTCCATGGTGGTCTAGCTTCAATCGACCCATGATCTCAACTATATAAACCTTCATGAGTGTTTGACAGCTATGTCCGCAGTATTTTTTTAAGCCTATAACCACGAAAGTTCACCAAATGTTAACTATTTTAGTAAACACTTTCTCATTAAACTATCAGTATTTATTTATTGTAGAATTACTAAGCCCTTGTACGACAAGTGTGTTTCACAGTGCTTTTACTCAATAGTGAACTCTGTACACATAATATTACATGTAGTAACTAAGAGTGTGAATTTAATTTCAACTTATCAGCTACATTTTTAACCGCTGGTACGAGAGAAAATGTTTGTTTCACTCGATAACATATTTATATCTCCATGTCAATCGGTTCCGTACATCAGTTGAAAGAAAACCAGTATGGAAATCCATAAGTTATTAGTCTGAATTTTATAAACAGTCCAATTTTCATCGAATTTTATACATCCGTATATATAACCATTATCTAACGTGAAATGAAATTATATTGTCTGTCTCGTGTTTCCTCAAATCTATGTGTCAACTGCTATGAATATTAGTCTGACGCTTAACTTATATTTTCTGGCGGTCTCACTTTTCTTCGAGGTTGAATTCCCTGTACCTATGATAGGTTTGACCGTTGAAACCTAGTACAGCCTCACAAGAATAGTGAAGTGAAATTTCTATTGAATAGACTGATGGTAGAGAATAAATATCGGGTGGTTAAAAATGTTTAATTAATCCTCATAACTAGTAGGCTACTAAAAAGCTACTGATTTAAGAAAAACTAAGAAGCATTCTCTGTTCTTAAGGTATTATGCATCAATCTCTCTATGTGAATATTGCATACAATCAAAGTTTGGAGTAGTCTCTGCTTTGTAATCGGCAAATAATAGATTGTTACAAAAAGTGACACTTTATCATAGACCGACTGTAGTTTAAGGTTAATTATAGTTTGATTCCAACCAAAGAACAATTATTCTGTGCTTATAAAGAGGTCTTCAGGGAGAAATTTATTTCTAATGTTGAATGATGCAGAAATTTAGTAGTATTCATGTATCCAGTTAGCGTAGAATGGCTGACTCACTTGTGTTGCTGCCGAGAACACGTTCCAAAAAAGTAATCAGACCCGTGAAACTATTGTCTCGTATACTCCACCTCTAACCCAGTCTATGTTGAGGTGTACATAAATTCTGTGTTAGAGTGACTGCAGGCCATACTGTTAAATAAACTGAAACTATGTAAAGAAGTCGGCGCAATCAATTAACTCACACTATTTCAAACCTCAAGAAAACAATAACAGTAAATATTTTCAGAAATAAATGTTTTATGTTGTTAGACACGGACGAATAAATGGAAAAGCCCAAACTTTAAGAACTACTTCACAGTGGATTGTTATATTCTTTTTGTGACATCCCTATGCTCCTTTTATTCGACTTAGTTGTCACGACTAACAATTAGTAATTTATCTTTTACTCAATTTTGTACTTCAAATGGCCTAGTTATTTATGGATTACAATTTCTTATTTCTGTTGCATTGTTCTCTTGTTCCTAGCATGTTATCATGAGGTTTTTAGTCATGATAAAATGTAAGTCGGCTTACTATTCTCATATTCTGATTGTGTAGGTCGAGCGCCAAAAGAACTTTCGCAGGCCAATTGGCTTCATCACACTTATTGGAGACAAAAGCAAATTCATCGTTAGTGAACTCAGTAATTTGGTGATTCTATTAAGTAAACATATTTAGCAGGCACATAGAAGTTGAATTCATGACAGTTTTATTTTTCTCCAAGACGATTTCGGACTTAAGACCAAATGCCTCGTAACTGTGAATACATACCTATTAAAATAAATAAGTCTCCAGGGTTCTGACTTTGAATATTTTGATAATTCATTTAACTAAAACTTAGTGAGTTTAGGAAGAAGTAGAATTCTCATACATACACACTACATTGTGGTGTCGTAGTTATTAATACAGACAGAATATTTTGATTATGTATTTATGAAATTGGTGGAAACCTTTGTCTCTCAGAGAGTATAACAACTGAGTAGACCGTTAACAAAGTGATATTGTCAAATCCAAGTTCCATAATGAATTGGTTGATTTCTCAACTGGGTCATAGCTCGATTTCATTTGTACAAGAATCTGGTTTTGGGGTGTTCATACCCTAATCGGTCAGTTATTTACCTAGATATGTATTCAAACAGTTTTATCTCTCAAATGCAAATGAACCACGACGAAAATTGTAGGAACAGCTAAGCCAATCAGAAAATCGATGTTAATTAGTGGTCTGTACAATCAATCTCAGTGGATACAGTGCTCTCAATAATTCAGTTGTTTCAATAAGATTATGCGATATATGTTGCTTCACTAACTGCATCTGGAATTTACTGAATACAACCAGTTGCATGCCACTAAAGCATTTATTATATAACTCGAACTACGATATATCTGTAGGTTGTTTTCAGTGTGCTAACCTATCCTTGAGGATGAACCTGCATGGTGTGTAAGAATTATAGAGTAATAGTTGTATATTCAGTAAATTATCTTAGAGTTAAACTTCCTGAATTCGTAGTAAGACGCCTTATTCAACACAGTAATATGACTTGATTTCAGTGCTTTTGAACAGGGACTTGTTTCCATACTGGAACTTTATTATATCCTGAACCAATAGAATCCCAGAAGGAATATTGAACAAGTGCAGTTAGTTTAATCATAGTTAACATTTGTCAGTGGAGCCAACTCAACTCATCTGACAATGATTGCCCTATAGTACTCTGAGAAATTTAGGTGCACCTATAAAGTACCAAATGCTCTACAATGGCTCCACAATTAGATTCAAATTTCATCATAGATTATTTTAATTTAAAATTAATAACGGCTTAATGTAAATTCATGAGTGTAACGACCATTCTGACACCATCTAATGAGAAGTCTATGAAGAAGACATCTAATCAATACTCTTGTTTTTATGGTTAATATATGAGTTAGCATTTGAAATATCGCTTTCAAAAAATATAACTCACTGTTTCATTTGAATGTTTCATAAATGCTAATATTCAGTAACTGGATTTTTGTCATTTTACAGTATTTAAGACTTAAATTAGGATACTTTTTGTCAACTGACTATCACTTTTTAAAAGAAATGATGAATTCACTTTATGGAGAACTTAACTTTTACCAGATTGTTTCTACACAATTCAAATTCGATAACTTTCCCATCGATCTACAAAATATCAGTTATTCTGGTGTCATTATTACTCATTTAATGCCCGTTATTGTTTATGACTGTCGTTTTAATTAAAAACTAGTGACTGTGTCTGTAACCTCACTAGTTTTATTTATTTATTTAAACATATAAATATTGGTACAAAGGGGCACCAGCTACGTATGTGCCACACAAATCTCATTCGATTTGTGTGATACTGCAAGTGGTTTTCTTAGGGGGCCACACCCGGAGCCTTTGACCCAAAGGTCTGATCCACAAGGCAGTGGAGCATCATAAGGAGATGCAGTCTCATGGTAGCCGGTGACCAACGATTGATTCATACGCCATTTGTTCCCTCAGGATCGCGGAGCCAGCCCATGTGCACCATTGGTTTGGAATCAGGGTTTCTTAACTCCTCTAGGTGGATTCTCCGTATCCACCAACCCGGTTTAAGCGCCGGACATCCGCTTTTCGCCCTCTCAGTTACGTAAACGACAATAGTGCCACGAGAAGGCAGTGAGTAGGACTCCCCTGGCAGAGGTTATATATTCGCGTGGCGGTTTGAGAGCATTTGGAGAGGGAGAGTGGACTCTCCCCACTCTCGGCCGCACCAGGGAATTTCGGGACAAAACGTGGAAGCACTGGACGGCCGTTTCGCCCTATTGTGGGACTCCTCAGCAGTTCACATCCACGATCCCGCCTCGTGAGATTCGAACGCAGGACCTATCAGTCTCGCGCGCGAGCACTTAACCGACAGACCACTAGTTTATAAGTCCATGTTTTTATTTTGAATCCTATGTCTTTTGATTGTGACAAGATACCTATTAGTTTATTGACTTTCATTAGTAGACTCTAATTAGTGCTAACCGATAAAATAATTAACATTCGTTGAAGATTTCTGTGTCCAAGTAACGGGGATAAAATAAAGGTTTTAGTAAATTTTACTCTCGTTTTACTCATTTGTGTGGTCTATTTAATGGATAAGCGGACTGTTATACTGTACTATCCTTGAGGTGTATAGTGGAAATTGGAGAAAAACTAGAAAATTTGTGAAATTGTGAGGATTATTTATGGAGACACCTTTTTTCAAATAGAGATCAACTACTGCAACCTAGAAAGTATTCCGTATTTTCTGATCGCAGATCCACTGTTTAGACAATTATTGATGAATTGAATATTGGTAAAGTGTTTATGCACCCGATTCTACCAAACATGAAACGATGAGATAAAGAAAACAGAGATAGAACAAATGCGTTGTCATATATATGGAGTACTTTGAAAGTAATAAAATTAATGTATTGTCGGTTCATGTAATTGTTGGACAAACTATAGATTCTTTTAGAAAAGTTTGTAAACTACAGAAATTAGGATTAACTGTATAACCAATAGTTTTCACATTAGCTGTCTACACAAGTAATATTCATTTGTAATTTTTATTCAATCAACAGATCAAACGTCGACAGCAGTTAACAGTCCTTCATTACTGATTTTGATTATTATCAAAAAACCCATCCACTATTTTTATGAGTTCTTGTAAGGTTCAAGAGTCTTTTCTTCATATTGTCCATTAAGTTGTGCTCTTCATCTAGTATCATTGAAGCCGTTTCGTCCTGGTATGAGACTCATTCAGTCTCGCGCAAACGCTTCACCTCTAGACCACTGAGCCGGCATCCAACAGTGTCAACGTCTAACTTCAATCGATTGTCTGAGATAGATGCCTGTCTCTACCCACACGGATTGAACTATACTGATCACGGCGTCTGGTTTAGCTTAAATCGACTTATGAATTCAATTATTAAATTTACTACAATATGTGTTGGATTTTGAGAAAGTTCAATTAAAATTTCAATAAAAAGTCAAATACTATTTATATTATTCAGTAGTATGACTCAACTTTCAATTAGAATTCGTTGTAGGCGAGAGATTTCAGTCAATAGTTTCCTTGTCATCTAGTATATTACATGAATGAACATTTGGAACACGCAGAAACTTTGTATTTCCATTATTTTTCCTCCAACATAGGCTTATGAGTTGTTTTCCTACTTTAAATGTTGTTCAATTACTTACTATTTAAGAAAAAAAGATCAATCAGAATTACTTGAAACAATAATCATTGATATATATGACTGAATTAAGATTTACTATACAATAAGTCAATGTTAACAGCACCGTACTATATATACATAACTGAAGGTGTTTGTCGAGTATCTGTTGCAAGAACATTGACATCAAAATTATTTTTGGCGAACTCATTATAAAATGTCAGCAACTTTTGAAAACGTCAAATCATTCGTCCTATCTGTTCAGAATAGATTATAATCGAAAGAAAATTGTTATATCCTAACGAAGATTAAGTGAATGGTAACTGATAGGAATTATTATATGTATTCTTATTGGGTGATTATTAAGTATATATATTCCTTTCATTTGACTTATTGGCTATTGCGATCCAATTTACCATTTTTAACCTATTCCCAATTTTCAGACTGGGTTTTGTGGAGATTTTAGTAATTTTATGGAGTTGAGATCATGAGTCAATTGAAGCTAGGCCACTATGGAAAACCTGGAAGCACTGGACAGCCGTTTCGTCCTATTGTGGGACGCCTCAGCAGTGCGCATCCACGATCCCGCCTCACGAGATTCGAACCCAGGACCTACCAGTCTCGCGCCCGATTTATTAGTCACAATATCCAACACTCACAGCCAATGTTGGCTTGATCTTGTATAATTGTTATTTTCAGTTTTATGGTGCTTTGCTTGTGTATAAACTGTGTATGTCTGAAATGCATGATTCATACAGTAGAGCCTGAGATTGTGTTCTGGGCTCAATGGGCAGGGTTAGGTGAGAGGAACCAATAAGGACTCAGAGTTGACTCCAGGCTACTATTGCTGGTTAACGCATTACTGATTTAGCATAGGGACAAGGCCATATAAGTCAGCTTTCTGGTTGGCGATTTGTCACATGATAATTGATGGCTATTGGACATAACAAAAATCAAGTCATTAAAACTTATGGATTAGGTTATTCTCTCCTCAGTAATGCTGAGACTTCCGTTTTGTTTACGTAAAGTATGAAAGTGTGAAAACGGAAAACTAAGACTTTTACGGTTGGATTGTGATGCTGTATTGAATACTAGATTATCAATATGTGACTTGGTAATAGATCATTATATCGATAGAAATAAACATTAGATTAGTAGACCCAATAAGACACGATACTTAGTTCCGTGATAAACTTGAATCAATTAACCGACAACCGATCAGGATCCAAATCTAAACCAGAACGACAGCTTATTACGATACAAACTGAAAGCGGTTGACAAGTGGTAATCAGTTTTACACAAAAGATACTCTCATATATTTAGTGTGATCAGGTATTTCTATCTTTGCTCACTGACCATTGACAGTTTGGTTTGACTGATATATCAAAACTTAACACTTAGTCCAAGAACAAGAAGGTATTATGACTCTTTTTCAACTCTGTCTTAATGAAGTGGTTGTGCAGTATCAATCAACCTTAAAATTCCTCAGTATTAAACAATAATCCATTAACATAAAATATGAGATTATCTGAGTTGACTAATCATCTGTTTGCACATCAAAAACTATGATTAAAACTTTAAACAAATAAAGAAAGTCTGAACAATTTAAATTTTGTTAAAAATCAAAAATAAGATTAGACTGACTATTCAGTCGTCAATATACTTTATTTATTTTAAACAAATATATCCAATGGATTAGATGAAAGCGAAAAGTAAATGTTACTGAAAATAGTACATTTAGAAGTAAATTGTTCTAAAGTTTAACTGAGGGAGAGGAGATCAGTTAGAGGAAAATCAAAATCAACATATGATTGCATTTGTAACTTTTTAACCTATTAATGTCCCTTAATAAAGTATTCAGCCAACTTATTGTTATTAAATTATCTATTATAATAACTTTTACATAGATCAACTTACTTCTTAACAGAAATGTATTCATCAATATTCTCTACGGTATATGTACTGCTATAAAATAGTCATTTTAGGAATGTATAAAACATAGTTTTCTATATCAGTGATTAAGAAGCCCAAAGTTAATTGATTACTTATTCAATACATAAAACTATGTTGATAAAGATACTAGAAAAACTAGCGAATAGAATAAAATGATAACAATGTTATTATTCTGTAGATCTGATTTTTTTTTTGATCTATTTAACTTTTCGTTTGATGCTAAATTTTGATTGATTTTCGGAGAACTAAACGACTAGTTGATAATGATTGGTTAATACTTCATAATGTTTCTTTCAAATTGACCAATCACCAGTCAGCGGTAAATAGATATTCACCCAATCACTGAATAAGAATAAAGAATTCATACAATTTTTTTTTGTGTTTACAAAATAATGTTTTTGATCTGTAGATTATCATTGTTTGAGTACTTAAGGTAATAGGAAATTCTGATAGGATAAAATAGTAAATTATAGTGAAGGATAATGCAAGTTAACTCTAAAAGAATAAACAGTACACTTCAGTAAGTATTCAAAAAAGAATTCATAGAAGTAAGAATACAATTTGAAGATTATATTTTTCAGTCATCGCTATCACTATATTGAATAGTAACCAAATTTGTTTTATGAACTGGAGAAACAACATGATTAGGATGTTTAAATTTATTCATTTGAGTTTGATCTGATTCGTAACTTTGTGATGAATAAGCTCCCAATTTACTTGAATTTGATAATCCAGAAATAGGAATGTTGTTCGGATTAGTAGATAGTTTACTATTATTCTCATTCCATTTAGATACATAAATGATTCGAGGACTTTGTGGATTTGCTGTATGATTGTTCTTAGTATTAGTACTATTATCATTATTACCAATGTGTTTTTGTGGCTGGTCAACTGACACTGTTTTCCAACCAGCTTTATTAGTATCAACCACCCGACTGTGATAAGAGTTAGAACTTTGTACAGTTTTTGAATAACCTGCGTATAATAGTTTACTTTGTTCATTTATATGGATGACGGATGCATCTGATGATGATTTTCTTGATGAGTCAACTAATGTTTCAGTACTGCCAGTTGGAGTGCGTTCTGAATTGGATGAACGATATTGTGCCGAGTTTTTCTTGTTGAAATCAATACCATTAGAGTTGTATTTTGAATTAACTTTCAATTGATTAAGGCGATACATGAATTCGGACTGATGAACGTCAGATTTATGACGATCAATCTGCAGTTAAAAAGTTCGTTTAGAAAACATCGAAAAATTATGTTCTTTGATGATTGTTTTTTCGTAATGTATATTTGAGTTTATCATTACTAGGAAACAGTGAAACTAAAAATTTATCACCCTTGAGTAATGGACCGTCAAGTAAACGCGCGTGAATTAACATCATAATCAATAAACATAAAGTGGAGTAATGTAAGACACAACTAGTACACTGCAAAAAGACGGGATAAATCTCAGTAGTCGACTTAATCTTCTCTCTACATCGTCGCTTGAGATAATGATATAGTTGTAATAAATCTCAGGACCTATGTCTTATTGTTTGGTGATTAAATAAATGTTGTAAACAACATCCCATATACATCAAAGGAGTCAATATACTAAAAGAGACTGGTCTAATGTGGTTTTGAATATCGAAAACAGAAAAAAACAAACTATATCACATGATGACAAACAATACTCCTATCAATCTTAACATCGCAACCAGAAAAAGAGCGCACTAGCATTTAAGACAGTTGGAGTTGTTTTTGAGTATCAGCAAGATCATCAACACCAGGATTCAGATGTATGTTGAATAGGATGAGACGAGTTTCCAGTATTTCACAGCTATCCATCTAATCAACTTATGTTTCGTATTTGTAGGAAGACCTGTAAGAACACACGCTATGAATCTTCTGGTAAGTCATATGGGTTTTAAGATATAAACAAATAATTCCTATCACTTTTGTCCTAACCATTCTGATTATTATCATCTGTCACACGTAGAACTACATTAAAATACAAATAAAACATGAAAAAATTCATTTAATTTTTCAAGTGAATATACTTACGAGAAATAGTAAGTTAAATTTATTACCTCACTATTCATAAATGGTTAACAGTAATTGGAAAGGTTTGAAAAGTCATAGACACATATTCGTGTCCTGTCTTCTAACCTAGTAATACCTATGAATTAGTCAGCTAAGAGAGTTTCATTGACAAGCATCTAATAGTAGATTCATCATCTTAAACTGTGATACTTTAATAACCTATTTATAGTGTGAATAGTTCAAAAGCATTGGACGTCTATTTCTTGCTACTATTGAGATCCACTTCAATATCAGGATTAAACATCTGCCCAATGCTCACTGGCTTTCAATAACTGTTAAATTAATATCAGTTCGTGCTGTGAGCTGTAAGGTCAATAGTCGAAATGAACCTTCCACACTAAGAATACAATTTCATCAGGTGATATTAGTCTGGAAAGCACTGAAAACCAAGTGATATCTAAACGGTCAAGCTATTTTTATTTAGAATCTCTTCGGAGTACACTCCTTAAAAAAGTACTTGGAACTTCATTCCCAGTAGATTTACTGGTGATTTCTGTTCATTTTTAATCTTAAACTTTCGTTCTTTAAAGCTATAAATAATAAATAATTAAACGATAGTCGTTTGCTCAAATGATGAGGAGTTACTCATTTACATCCAACGATAACATTTGACAAAAGAACTATACTACTTTAAAAACATTAAATAGTATGTCCACAATAAATTAAATTACTTACCTTGATAATTGTCCCTTTTCTTTCATTTAGAGTATTTCTTGAATGATTTAATTCATTTTTTCGAATATTTTTATAGAAGCAATCATCGTCATAATTTTGTATAGTCAATATATCATGTACATCACTTGAATATGAATCATTTGATGACAGTTTCAATGTATCTAAACGTGGTAATTCTTCATAGACATCATGTTCATTGTATTGTCTATGGATTTCTTGGTGTTCATCATTACTATTATTATTATAATTATCACCATCATCATCATCGTTATTATTATTATTACCATCATCGATGCTATCCAATTCTTGATCTAATATCAGTGTAAGATTGCCTCTTTTCAAATCTCTATGTTTTCTACCAAATGCGTTCAAATAGGATAACCGTTTTATGGCAGGTTTAAATTTATGCATTTTAAAATTATGATGGTGATGGTGGTTATGATTTTGGCGATTATTCATTGATGAACACGAAAGCGGACTACAACTGACCAGCTCAATACCTGGGTCATCAAAATTCTTCTTACGGATTAACGGTGATGGTTCATAATTAGCTGGATAAGAGGCTAATGATGATGATGACGATGGACTGATAGTTCGAGGAAATGATGGCGATCTACGGCTAAATGTGGAGTAATTACTTGGTTCAGAATCAAAATCTAAGACTCTTGATGTGCGATATCGATCCGGTGCTGCAACTTGGTCAAGAAACAAAACGCTCCTATGACCACGACCCAAATGATTCTCATTTTCACCATCTGATTGGTCACTACCATTTAAATGTGACGATCGATTTGTTGGTTGAAACCTGCACCTGATTTCTGAAGGTGAAGATCGCAGATTAACCAAAGACACACTAGTTCCAATATCTGAATCAAAAGTTTTATCGTCTAACGAATTCAGATTGGGATTAACACGAGAACTTGATCGAAGTATTGACTTTTTTGGTGTATGAATCCCGAAATTCTGTTAATTCGAAAAATAAATTACAGAAATCAAGTTTAGAAAATTCAAAAGAGATGATCCTGAGAAAACCCTGTTATGACTAAGATGGTCTAACTGTTATTCGTGCTCAGAAACTATTCCCAAATCCTATGTGAATGGACTCAAGTGGACGTGGCCATTAACTAATTCAATGAATACACGAGAACATACATGCTCTTTTTAGTAAATAACTGAGATCCATGGTGTTTTCCATTATTAATTTCATACAGCATGAGAAAATGTATGCTACATGCCTGAAAAAGAATTATTTAATCCCGACGAGTGACTGTTACATCACGACAATGCATCTGAACATTTGGAAATGATTGTCAACAGGTTTCTGGGTCGTAGTCCATTCAACACACCAGATCACTAGACCTTACTCATCAGGACCAACAGACTTTAGATTGTGTTTTTTGCCATATATTAATTAACATCATTGCAAAAATATAAAGATGAAAAAATGTGAGATGAATAGGCAGTTGATAATACTGATATTTAAGGATCCCCAGGATTACCTTTCAGAATTAAAACAGATGTAACGAGTATATTACTACAAATTATCAGTGTTTTGAAGGGAATAAGACTGACGTCCGTCTACAAATCATAAAGTTTCAATTTGTAGCTAACTTCAGACTTCATCTTGATCATCGAACTGGAATAATGAATACTTTATTTGATTTTTTCACAATTTTGGAATCCATCACTGTGTGGAGTCGAATAGCCGAACGTTCGCACGCCATTTTCTACATACTTCAATTAATTCTCCCTGAATATTTCCAGTTTCATCTGCGTGGATGCAACTTTGGTACTGAATACAGTGGGATATAATGTAAATCACGTAAATATATTTCAACAAACAAATTTTATTCTCAAAGTACGTACATACGCACAGATTTAAATATTTAATAGTTACAATCATCGGGCAAAGCAAAAGTCATGAAGCTGTACAATAACTTGGAACTTGGTCAAAAATCCCAAATGAGAACTAAGCAGATGATAGCGTGATAAAACAAATTTGAACTCCACTGATAAATGTTTCTCACTAAACTCCAAGAATGACTTCACAACAAGTCTAAAATCCTCAGTATGGGTTACAAATATTCATCGTCAATTTAGAATTCGGGTTCAAATGAGAACGAATCTATTTGAAATGAAAATATATTAAAGATTCGTAACATGGTGGAATAATACGTTCGGAGGGTTTTTTCTGTACACCTATTTACTAAATTATCAATGTCCACTTTAGGAGTTCTTGTAATCCGAAGAAGCTGAAAAATATATTGTCTTCAATCAGAATCTCTTCATCATAGGTATACATGTTGAATCAAATAAGCTTGTTATAATCCATTAGAAAGTGATAACACTGTATTTCACTACCCTAAGTCATAAGGGCTCGTTTCTCTATCTTCGTTTACATCTGTGATATAAACTGTGAAATTCAATAAGCTCCACCAATTTCTTATACTCGTAGTAATAATATGCTCACTTGTGACTAAATTGGAGAAATCATTCATGGAGTTTTGTGAGAATTCATAACTTGTGGAGTTCAATCATGTTGGGTGAGAGGCAGTCTTTACCCAATAATAACTGTGATAGTTGGCTGTGTGGTGTAAACCAGTGGAACTCAGCTCAATGGTCTAGAGTTTAAGAGCTCGCCAAGAAGTTTGAAGGCACGAAGTTAGATCCTCCAAGGGCTCGTGGTCACTGCTAAGGAGTTCTGTACCAGGACGAAGCATCTATCGAGTACTTCCTGGTTTTCAACAGTTGTCTGATTAACATCTATTGATGATTCAACTTGTAGAACAATGTTCTCAAACCCTGTTATTCTATACATTTTTTATAGATCAACGCCTCGGAACTTTAAATCGGTTTATCCACAATGATACGACCCTTTTAGTTTATATTTCATCTCTAAACTGAATTTATAGATCTTACACAATACACTACCATATTTGGGGATGCTTTATGGAGTAGCTTCAATACCCTAAGATCATGCAATCTGGAGAATCTAATCACTAATGTATTAATAAATATGAAATTATCATTTATGCCGTGTTAAGACCTTTTTAGAAAAATTTGAATACTGTTATTCTTAACCACGATAAGCATAAATGGCATTACATAAGATTCGATTTAAACATTATTTTTAACAATCCCATTTATAACAGTTCCATAATATTTAAATGACGAACTGTATCAACCAATAACATTGACCCGTCTGAATATGTTGTCACTATTGATTTTCATGTTGCTTTTTAGGTCCAAAATATGATGTGAACATTGAAACAAATTATAAGCAAAGATGGATAGTGGCTAGCAGTGGAATCCAGGACGCGCGTCAAGTCCACTTCGGGACTCGTCAGCTCGGTGTACCTGCATCTTAGAGTTGATGTCCACTCTGGGATAACGCGATGGCGCTTGGAGCGAAAGGCACTGGGTTCGAGTCCTAGAGTGAACATCAACTCTGAGATGCAGGTACATCCAGTTGACGAGTCCCGAATAGGACGAAACGCGCGTCAAACTGGATTCCACTGTTAGCTACTATCCATCTGTGCTTACAATGTTTGTGAATTAAGGCTATATCGAAGCAATACGCACAGTATGAACATATTCCAATAAAAGACTGGTCAATTGCAGTACTAAACATCATTGGGAAGATTCAAACAAACAATACCAAGTGAATTGAAACAAATTGTTATATCAACAATAATAGACATCGTCGTTTATATGTTTGTTATTAAGAACGAAATCACTATCTTTTTATGTATACATTTGAAAATATGAACTAATTGTCTTTACCTAATTTACTTAATTTCTTCCCTACCTACAAACATTCAATTTATAACTAAATTGATTGTATATGAAATAAAAAGTAGAATAAACCTTGTTTATTCGAAGATGTACACTAAGATTTCTGAGGGTTCAGTAATAAATCCATCATAAACAACACCGATTCTGATTGGTGAAACATTTTCCGTTTTAAAAAAAAATTAGTTTTTTAAATCACGTGGTCAACCTGGAAGATTAGAAAACTATTTCATTTTTTATTTCATCGTTAAAATCATGAGTCAATTGAAGTTAGACCATCAAGGAAAACTTGGAAGCATTTCATTTATTGACTAAATCTTCTATAAAAATTCATCTTTATTCAGGTTATGTGTAATAACAACTTTAAACATTTATGTAAGTTTCAGTTAGTGAAATCAAAAATGTCAAATTATTTTATTATAATAAGAATTTCAATAATTTCGGATTATCATAGTTGAAAGCATGAGTCAATTGAAGTTAGACTACCATGGAAAACCTGTAAGCACTGGACGGCCGTTTCGTCCCAATGTGGGACTCCTCAGCAGTGCGCACCCACGATCCCGCCTCACGAAATTCGAACCCAGGACCTACCAGTCTCACGCGCGAGCGCTTAACCTCTAGACCATTGAGCCGACTGGCATCCAACGATTTTAATGTCTTACCTCAACCAATCCACGGAATTGCGCGACCAATTTCCATTGTACTGAGGTAGATACCTGTCTCTACCTGACATAGAATCGAATCTCGCGAGGCGAGATCGGGGAAGCGCACTGCAGAGGATTCCCACAATAGGACGAGACGGCCGTCTAGTGCTTTCAGGTTTTTTATGGTGGTTTAGCTTCAATTGACCCAGGATCTCAACTATATAAAATTACTAAAATCTCCACGAAACCCCCTTCTCCTAATTTAATTTCATCAAAGTATATGTAAACACATATATTGTTCATATTTTAAACAGAGAAAATAAACCAATTAGTGGATCTTCATTGTTTTCTTGAAAATATTAACTGACATATTACTTAAGTATTCATGATCATCATCAACCTTAATTGAAGAAATAATTCTAGTTTAACAATTAATACTTTCAGAATAATATAACTGTGTCAGTTATCAAACTGTAACACATTGGAAATATGGGGAAGAACAGAATGTTTTGTTGTTGAACACTAAGTTTAGTTTAATTCTTAAATAAAATTTAACTTATCTCATGGAAGATTTAGTTAGTTGTGACAATACCGTACAAATAACTAAGTAAATTAAGAGATAGAAATCGTTTTAGATAATAGATGTAGTATACGATCTACAACTGTGAAGAATTAGAATTATTTCGAGTGAAAATAAGAAACGTCAGTAACATTGAGCATCGATTGAGATCATGAAGCTATCAATGAAAGATCACTATTAAAAACCTGAAAGCACTGGATGGTCGTTTCATACGAGTATGGGACTCCTCAGAAGTGCATACCCACGATCCGACACGCGGGACTAGAACCCAGGACCTTCAGTCTCTCTTGCGAACGCTCAACCTCCAGACGATTGAGTCAACATCCAATAATGTTAATGTTTAATTTCAATCAATCCACGATATCACGTGACCTCTAACACTCTATGCTGATAATCATCATGTGCTCACTAATGACTAGCTTCAATAAGTAATTCTCGGAGTTCCAGTGAGAGGGCTTGACCAGTGGAGCTAATCCACGTCAGGTAGGGACAGGTATCTACATCAGACAATGGAAGATGGTCGCACAATATCGTGGATTGGTTGAAATTAAACATTAACACTGTTGGATGTCGACTCAATCGTCTGGAGGTCCTGGGTTCGAGTCTGCGTGCGGGATCATGGATGTACACTTCTGTGGAGCCTCATACTGGAACAAAACGACCATCCAGTGCTTACAGGTTTTCATTAGTGATATTACCTTGATCTTCTCGTGATTTGAATAAAATTTATCAATATCTATGACCCCTTACTTACGCCTGTTACCCCTCGCGGAGGAGCATAGGCCGCTCACCAGCATTCTCCATCTAACCCTGTCCTGGGCAATCCTTTCCAATTCTTTCCAGTTGTTATTCATCCTTTTCATATATGTTTCTATTTCCCGACGTAATGTATTCTCTGACCTTCCTCTTTTACAATTCCCTTCCGGATTCCAAGTTAACGCTTGCCTCGTGATGCAGTCTGATGATTTCCTCCATGTATGTCCTATCTTATGACCCCTTACTGACCAAGATTTAGCTTCATCACTTTTAAATTAATGGTTTATGCTACTGATAAACCAAACAATAGTTTTTCAGACTATCAACCAGAGAATTCACATCCAAACTTCGAGTTCATTTAGTCTTAAAAAACTATCATCAGTAAATAACATTCAATCAAAATCATTTAAACTCACTCATGAAGCGAAAGTTACTGGGTTCGAGTTCTAGAGTGAACATCAACTCTGAGATGCATGTACATCTAGCTGATGAGTCCCAAATAGGACTTGACGCGCGTCAAACTGGATTCTACTGCTAGCCACTATCCATCATTGCTTACAATGCTTGTGAAATAAGGCTATATCGAGGCAATACGCACAGTATGCACATATGTCAAAGAGAGACTGACCAGTTGCAGTCCTAAACAACAATGGCAAGATTCAAACAAACAATACCAAGTGAATTCAAACTTCATCCCATCGCACAAGAAAGTGGCTATCAGGACTCAGTAGTTGAGTGGATAACGTGATGGCCTTTAAAGCGAACGGTACTGGGTTTGAGTTCTAGAGTGAACATCAACTCTGAGATGCAGGTACATTCAACTGACGATTCCGAAATAGGACTTGACGCGCGTCAAACTGGATTCCACTGCTATCCACTATCCATCTTTGTTTACAATACTCTTGAATAAGATTTAGCCGTAAGTATACAGTGTGGCATAAGAGAAGAATGATTCATTTTAAATTTCAACAGCCTTATATTAATTATGAAATTGATGTATATATATCTTGTCATTCATTACTTTAATGTATACATACATAGATAATACCATAAATCTCTATATGAATAAAAGAATTTCACTGAATTAGGTCATATATATTAGTCATCCTGTGTATAAGTAAACTTATGCAGATAATGGTATATAGATATATCGATTACTTTTCATTTTAAAAAAAAATCGATTATTCTATGGATAAAATATTGAACACAGCCTTGATAAAATATAATCGTTATTATAATATGTTAAATATTTATATCTACAAGAATTTAATTTTCGCTCTCATTATTTTTTTGATTAATTTAAACAAAATGATTATATAGTTAGATTGAATAGATTTTTATATAATTCATAACGGATTATATAAACTAAGTTTAAAATTGTTTAAGTCTTAAAATAACATAACAAAATATACAAAGATGGATAGTGGCTAGCAGTGGAATCCAGTTTGACGCGCGTCAAGTCCTATTTGGGACTCGTCAACTGGATGTACCTGCATCTCAGAGTTGATGTTCACTCTAGGACTCGAACCCAGTACTTTTCGCTTCAAACGCCATCACGTTATCCATTCAGTTACTGAGTTCTGATAGCCACTTGTTTGTGCGATGGGGTGAAGCTTAAATTCACTTAGTATTGTTTGTTTGAATCTCATTGTTCAAAGATTCAACAATTAGTATTTGTTAATTAATGTAATAAGTTAATAGGAATCATTCTTGTATGCAGATATAACCTAAGTAGTTTGTATTAGTTTGTTTATTCATTAATAAATGATAAATATTGTTTACATTAGCTGAGATTATTCGAAATGAACATATTATTCATACTGTAGTGAACAAGAACATGACTGAAGACAATCAAATGTATTTAAGTACGAATTACAAACTATCTCACTAAAATCTGGTAACCATACAGCAAACAGTTAATTTGCAAAATAACAGTCACTTGTCTTAATCTTGACTGTTCCTTCTGTAAATATCAGTCCTTCTTCTCTGATTTCATTGTTCATGCATTTTCATACCGATTGCGTTTCGTTCCTGTTCTTTTCTTATCAATCTTCTGCCAAAATACATTCCATGTCAGACCATCACTATATACTACTTATGTGGATATAAATAACCTACACCACAATACTATAGTTACAAATTTCATGGTATATTAAAATGAAATGGGTTTTCTTTTAAAGTTTATATAAATGGTTCTAATAAATTAGCCCATTTTTATCTTCTAATTTATTTGTCAACTGTATGTATCATTATCTTGATTAGTGTTGTTTATTTAAATGTTGAAGACTGAACTATTGAATTATGATTGGTAGTTGTCTCCTGAAGTATCATATATTACTTGGTTTAGTTTGTTTGTTAAATTAGGTAGTTTGTAAAGTTCACTAAAAGACAAGAAACACTGAATAATTGTCTTTTCCCTAGTTTGGAACCATTGAGCAATGCACATAAGAGATTGAATCAGCAATCTTCTTATCTTCCTAAAAGTGTAACATTTAGAATTTAATGAGTTAAACATTTTGAATAAAAGTCGTCTTATTGAATGAGTTTCCTTGCATGGTTTTAGAAAAAATTCTCACTCTAATTTGGTTTAATAACCTGGCAAAGTTGAGGCAAGTCCCATAAAAACTGCAGTTACTTCTTACTGACGAATACCACCTTGCACGAAACCTAGGCCAAAAAGGGATTTCTGCCTACTACCTTCAACTAACTATAAGCGGAATATACTGCGTGCGATGTCGAAAACCTCAGGCTTGTCAATGACCGCACAACAAGTTGGTTGACAAAATCCAATCAATACTAAAGGGTTAGATAAATATGACTGGTTACTACTAAGTGACCAAACAGTTGTAAATAAGTGCTACAGATGTTTGGTCATGTCCATTGTTAACGTAAAGTTTTAAAACCTATAGGGAGCATCAGCTGTCTCATGATTGCTGGCATACCTTGCCGATGTTTTATTCACAGTTATATAAGATACCGTAGTGGACTGGGGTAATTTTACATTGGTTTTCAGGAGAACCGGACACCATCCAGATCTGCACCTGACAACTCAAACAGTACAGCTCAATCCCACTTCAGTGGAGCCAGATGCTACCCGGGCCTAAAATTCACAACCCGAATAGTACAGCTCAACCCCGCTTCACAGGAGAACCAGACACCGTATAGGCTTCCACGCTACGATCTTAATAGTACAGCTCAGTCCACACAGGTACCCAGCACCCTGGTGGATCTCGTGAGGCGGGATCGTGGATGAAAAAGTCCTACATTAGGACGAAACGGTCGTCTAGTGCTTACAGGTTTTCCATGGTGGTCTAGCTTTAATTGACTCATGATCTCAACTATATAAAATTACTAAAATTTCCACAAAACCCCCTTCCGAGAATTAATATATAATGGAAAATTAAATATTAGTGTATGGAAGAAATATAATTCGAATGAAACATACTCATATGTTGATTCATGAACAATGTCTTGACTTCTTTATTTAAGCAATTTGTTAATGATCTGTACAATTTACTAGTACATGAGGTTTGCGGAAATTATTGAAATTATTATCGTAGTTAACTATACAAATTAATCTTAGATTAGAAAATGATTTAAAACCAGGAAATATTGTAAAAATATCCACTATACCTTTCTCCATAATTCTCCCTTTATACTAATGCTTACTAGTGACTAAGGTTAAGAACTAATTCCCACACTATAACTCCGCCTGTAGCTCTTCTAGAGTTACTGCCGGTCCCAAGCCCGGGTAAAGGAGGAGGGTTGGGCATGGGTTAGCAACCCCATCCCGTAGAAAACTAACTCGTTCAAACAAGGCTAACCAGAAAAAAAATAATTCAAATGACGATACAGATCAGTTCTACTCGAGGCTGTAATCAATCATAGCTAAGTGCTCAAAAAAGGACCTCACCATCCTGATGGGAAATCTAAATGCTAAAATCGGAGTGGACAACACAGGATATGAAGATATAATTGGACGACATGGATTAGGAGAGAGAAATGAAAATGGGGAGTGTTTTGCTAATCTATGTGCATTCAACAAATCGGTTATAGGCGACACAATATTCCCATACAAACGCATACACAAAGCTACATGGATCTCACCGGATCACACCACAGAGAACCAGATAGATCATATTTGTATCAACAAAAAATTCCGAAGGATAATGGAAGATGTGAGAACCAGGAGATGAGCTGATATAGCTTCAGATCACCACCTGGTTGTGGCCAAGATGAAACTGAAACTAAAGGAAACACTGGACAACTGGGGAAACAGCATTACAAAGGTTCAATACAGCTTTCTTTCGAGATACTAACAAACTCAACAAATTCAAGATAAATCTCAACATCAGGTTCCAAGCTTTACAGGACCTACTGACAGAACAAGAAACTAAGATGAAGGACAACTGGAAAGGGATCAGACAAGCATTAACTTCAACGTGTCAGGAGGAGGAAGCATCATAATGAGGAATGGATCTCTATGGAAACCCTGGACAAGATTGAAGAAAGGAAGAACAAGAGGACAGCAATCAAGAACAGTCGAACACGAGCAGAGAAAGTCAAGTTACAAGTTGAATATGCCGAAGCAGGCAAACAAGTGAAGAGGAGCATCAGAAACGCAAGGCCGACATACATAGGAGATCTAGCAATGACAGCCGAAAAAGCTGTAAGAGAAGGAAATATGAAGCAACTATGTAACACGGCGAAGAAAGTAGAAGGAAATATTACAACCCAGTGCACCCAGCCAAGGAAAAGGAAAGGAAGCCAATTACTGAGATTCAAGAACTGTAGAACAGATGGTAGAACACTTTGAAGGACTCTTGAATAGACCGGCACCACTGATCCCACCAGACGTCGAAGAAGCACCTAAAGACATTCCAATAAATGTCACATTACAAACGGTCAAAGAAATCATCATGGCCATCAGACTAATCAAGAGTGAGAAAGCAGCAGCACCTGACAATAAATTATCTGAAGTACTGAAGTCAGATATAGAAATATTTGTATACATGCTCCACGTTCTATTCAGGGAGATTTGGGAAGAGGAAAGAACACGGACTGACTGGAGAGAAAGATACGTCATCAAGATTCCAAAGAAAGATCTGAGCAAATGTACGAACTACGGAGGAATCACACTACTATCGGTACCAGGAAAGGTTTTCAACAGTGTTGCTAAACTGGATGAAAGATTTAGTAGATAACCAGCATCGAGATCACAAGGCCGGATTCCGTAAGGATCGGTCGTGCACAGACCAAATTGTGACACTACGGATCATCTTTGAACAATCAACTGAAAGGAATTAGTCACTATACGTCAACTTCCTTGACTATGAGAAGGCGTTTGACAATGTGGATAGGAGAACATCATGAAACCTTTTTCGACACTATGGTGTTCCTGAGAAGATTGTCAACATTATCCAGAACTCCTACGACGGACTACAGTGTAAAATCTTGCATGGAGGATAGCTGACAGATGCATCCCAAGTGAGGACCGTAGTCAGACAAGGTTGCTTACTTTCTTCCTTTCTCTCTCTTCTGGTTGTCAACTGGATTATGAATACCTCCACATCTCAGGGAAAGTACAAAATGCAGTGGACAGTTTGGATGTAACTAGACGATTCGGAGTTTTCTAAAAATATCATTCACCACAATCTGTAAGGGTTCAGAAAACACCTTAAAGTGTTTTAGCTAATCTGCATTGAATAGGAACTTTCACAAACACCTAGAAAAACGAAGGATTTTATGTCACATTTTGGATAAACGATTACCTATATTGTTGCCAAATTTAGTGTTTCCAGAAGAACGAGGTCACTTGGAACTCTATGAATACACCGAATTTTTTGTACACAATTAACCTTAGAGTAACATTCTTAATCACATTTCTCACTTTTTGTCTGATATTTAAAGTTAAGGTGTAAAAATAGTCCGAGATTATAGAAAGCAGCTATGAAGTCAGTAATAAGCGTTACATTAACAAACTTATTAATCATGCCATTGATTTATGTTTTCTTTCAATTAACATCAGATTATACACAACTGAATTTATTATATAGTTGAGATCATGAGTCAATTGAAGCTAGACTATCATAGAAAACCTGGGCAGCACTAGATGGCCGTTTCATCCTACTGTAGGACTTCTCAGCAGTACGCATTCACGATCCCGCCTCTCAAGATTCGAACCCAAGACCTACCAGTCTTGCGCCAAAACACTTAACCGAGGAGTCCCACAATAGGACGAAACGGTCGTCTAGTACTTCCAGGTTTTCCATGATGGTCTAGCTTCAATTGACTCATGATCTCAACTATATAAAATTACTAAAAATCTCCACAAAATCCCCTTCTGAATTCATTTACTTATTTATTTAAACAAAATAGAAAATACCGATTCACTACAAGAATACTTACAGATTAAATATTTTTGTAAACAATTCAATTCTCAGTTCATTAACAGAAACATAAAAACGCTTCATTCATCACTAGTGATGTTATTGATATGTTTATTTTTCATACATGAAACTTATAGTGTACACATTGACAATTATTCAATGTTGTTTTGTTCTCTTGTTTGTCTATCAATTTTCTACAATGTGATCCACATTTTTGTTGTTATTGTTGCTAACCGTTTTTTGTTTTGTTCTTTTTTTTCTCTTTTATCATGCGAATGTAGGTTTCTAAAACAAAATCGATATCACTATGAGATGTGTTTATCAATATAGTTAGAACAATGATCAGTTGTTTTGTTAAATTAGTTCAGTAACCGATCTACATTTTTTAAAAATTTATATTACAATTCTATAATTTGATTTTCATAGTTGAAAGCATAAGTCAATTGAAGCTAGACCACCATGGAAAACCTGGAAGTACTGGATGGCCAACTCGTCCTGTTGTGGGATTCCTCAGCAGTGCGCATCCACGATCCCTGCTCTCGAGATCCGAACCAAGAACCAACCAGTCTCACGCCGGAGCACTTAACCACTAGACCACTTAGCCGGCCGGCATCCAACGGTGTTAATGTCTCACTTCAACCAATCCACGAAATTAAGCAACCACCCATCAATGTCTTCAGTGAATTGATATCTCACAACAGATCTGGTTGAACTCCACTGGTCACTGCTTCCTATAGAACTCCATGAAACACCTCTTGAAGCCAGTTACTAGTGAGCATATGATTATTATCCTGGGTTCGAATCTCGCGAGGCGAGATCGTGTATGCGCACTTCTGAGGAGTCCCACAATAGGACGAAACGGCTGTCCAGTGCATCCAGGTTTTCCATGATAGTCTAGCTTCAGTTGACTCATGATTTCAACCATAAAATTACTAAAATCTCCACACAAAACCCCTTCTGATTTCTGTTTTCTTCTTGAATTGTCCATATTACAAACATTCACATTTCAAAGAGTATTTCTATCAGAACGTCCATATTTTAAGTATCCTAAGAATACTATCATATATGTAAAAAATGTTAAGGTTGGATGATATGTGTGAAAAAGAACTTGTTTACTAAATTAGGTTTTCATAATTGAACAAATCATAATGAAGAGTTGTATAATTCAATAATAATCCAAGTGAAAGTGCTCTGTTCTAATCTACTTTGTTGAAACATAAGTATTGAAGACAGAAGATGATACAAACCTTACAAATATTCGATGAGTAATGTTTTAATAGTTACATTACTGTTTATTAATTACCAATGTAAGTTGTTATATAAGACATTGGATTAATAGAATCAAATTGACTGATGAATTTATAAACTTTTACCAAATATATTAGCCTAAGCTCACTTATAATGTGACTTGAAAACATTTACATGGAAACGTAGGTGATAAATGAATTACAATTATAGAAACCTCTGGGTGGCGATACTGAAATATAATAAGAATCCATGATATACGAAACAATTGATCTGATTTCGGAGATTAGATCTAAAAATATCCGTAGAATAAATTCTTTCGGAATACGTAAACGAAACATTGATAGTGTTATGCAAAAAGAAGCAAAGTTGGCTGAGGAGTCCCACAATAGGAAGAGATGGCAATCCAGTGCTTACAGGTTTTCCATGTTGGTCTAGCTTCAATCGACTCATGATTTCAACTATGAAAATACTGAAATCTCCACAAAACCCCTTCTGATCTATAATAATGATATTATGTTCACCTATTATTCTTACTATGAAGATCAATAATAATATCTAGCATATAGAGATTAAATTACATTCAAAATTAAGACCCTCATCATTATCCCGTTCACAATTTATTTTATTTTTACAAGTCACCAAATTTGAATCGCTAGTTCTGTCGCTTGTCCGTTTATCTAGAACTGTGTTTACATGTCCAGTAGTAGATACACGTTTTCTACCCTATTAGTCACTCCCTTTTCTGGCCCCCAAATGCCCTGTTACGGTCGAGAGTGGGGAGAGTCCATTCTCCCTCTCCAAATGCTCTCACATGGCCACGTATATATAGCCTCTGTCAGGGGAGTCCTACTCACTGCATTCTCATGGCACTATTGTCGTTTACGAAATTGAGAGGACGAAAAGCGAATGTCTGGCGCTTTAACCAGGTTGGTGGACACAGTGAATTCACCTAGAGGAGTTGGAAAACCCTGATTCCAAACCAATGGTGCACACCGGCTCCAGTATCCTGAAGGAACAAATGACGTATGAATCAATCGTTGGTCACGGACTACCATGAGACTGCATCTCCTTATGATGCTTCACTGCCTTGTGGATCAGACCTTTACTATTTATTACTATTTATTTATTCTGATAAACCAATATCTAATAACCTAATTAGCTAAAGATTCTGAATGTTTATGATTTGAATTTTTTTAAAAATACGCTTGACATCAATCCACACTTTTCAATTCACCAGGTTTTTCTCTTTCTAGAAAAATAACAGAGTAATCTATTTCAAATTGTATTATTTACTGACGACAATGCATCACTACTCTTACCATACTACTTACATACACGTGAATGATTTCATATGATCACGTAAAAACAAAAATTAATAGTCAATTTATAGTAATACCTATTTCTCACAAATAACGTTTATACATAAAAGCAACTAAAGATAGACTATTTTCATCAATAAAGCATGTTGATTTCAAGAAATCAGCTTATTATTATTGTTCTCACAGTTTGAATCAAAAACTGATTTTAATTAGACCACCACTAGAAACCTAGAGGCATCGGACGGTCGTTTCGTCCCAGTATGGCACGCCTCACTAATGCAAGCCTACGACTATGAACACGGAAGTCAAATCTGGGACCTTTGGTCTCAAAGGCGGACGCTTAATCTATAGATCTCTGAGCCAAGATTAAACGGTGTTAATGTCTAACTTTAACCAATCCAAGATGTTGTGAAATCCTAATCCGTTATCCGGGGTGGTAACCATAGATGCGCACTTCTGAGGAGTTCTATTCCAGGACTTAACGACTGTCCAGTACGCCCACATTTTAACGATAGTTTATATAAGATCAGTTCGTGATTTAAATTGAAAGTCCTACAATCTTCACAAATCTCCTACTCTAATACTGATCGCTGAATAGTCTAATCCCTTTTTTGTTGTTGAATTCTATCAATCAAGAGCCTGGTATCGAGCACATCCAATCATCTAAAATCGATACAGAGTGCAAGCAATTTCGTGTCACTCAGAACATTGACCACATTGCAACTTGATCGATAGAAGTCAGATAGCATTGAAATATTAAAGAGAAATTATATTAGTCATCATTCTGCTGTCAATCAACTCTAAACAACGAGTTAGCTATAAATATACACAAATCTAACTATTACATACATACATGAGGAAAAGCTTGTTTACTACAATATAAACGTGATCGTTTTAAAAAAAATAACCGAAAAGTTTTTATTCACTGAATGATCCCACCAGAGAACCGATCAGAACTAGGAAGTATTCACCGGCTATTTCGTTTGTAATTTTGGACTCCTTACCGTTGTTCATCTACAACTCCATATATGGTTGAATCCAAGGCATTAATATCTTACAGGTAGATTGATACCTCTGAAAACGTTGAAGTATGTTCATTTTTAATTTATTAACGGTGCAAACAAAGCAAGAGCGACGATATTTGCAGAATGCAATGAATTCACCGTATTTCGTTTTCTTTTCCAGCTACCCAGGGCTCCTGTGCGAACACTTATCCTCCAGACCACTGAGCCATGATCCGGTAGTGTGCAAGGCCTAACACCCAACATAGCTTAGCTCCCATGATCACAGATTCTCACATTTTCAGCTTTTCTTCCAATATTGTTAATTGGCCACTGATGGGCGACCAATACCATATTTGTCTATTCCTTTAATGCTTCTATCAAACGAGTATTCATGTGGCTACTAGTCTAAGTAACTCGACTTGCGATGGAGATTTTATATGGTGGATAGTTGGGGGTTGTCAACCCTGGACCTAGTTGGCACTCGCCAACAAGGCACATCTGGAACTGACGCTCCCCATAAAATTCTATCAAGTGACCAATCCATTGTGAACTTCTCAGTCTCATGGGAGTCATTCAAGGCCCGAATAATTCAGTGGTAGTGGCCCAGACTGTGAATCCAGTGGAACAAGTTTAAACCCCACAAGATTCACAATTTCCCTAAAGAGTGTTTTCATGTATTGTTTGTGAGTGTCAACTAGTATGAAACGTAGATATAATAGATGTTATTAACTAACTTTAATATCCTGAAAGTTAAAACTACATCTGTCTATTGACTTCGAACAATTATTAATCGTTAAATATAAAATTCACAAGAATCTCTACCGATGTAACTTACTGATAAAAATATGAATTTAATCAAATAGAATTCTATCAACGCTCGTATGATTTTGAGATGGAGGAGAAGATTTTTAGCTCAGGTGAGTGGTTTTGATGGAGTTTTGTTCTCTGAACTGGATGGTTTGGTCGTAGAGCTTTCATCGTTCTTCTGAACGACATCATCAGCACCCGAAGTTTTTGCTGATGATGTCGTTCAGAAGGACGATGAAAGCTTCACGACCAAACTATCCAGCTTAGAGAACAAAACTCCATCAGAATTCTATCAAAATTGACGGTTGAACAAGAAAACTTTGGCTGAGTCTGAATAATATTCAGTTTAATTTGTTAGGTTTTTCACAAGCAAATAAATAATCTAAAAACTATATGTGTCAATAACAGATAGCAATGGAGTTGACGATATGCATTTTATCTTTTCTAGGGGGATTACCAGTTGGATTTTTCTAGATCCTAGATGTAATGTTTATGCCAAGAGTAATGTCTAGTATTTATCAGGTTGTGTTATAACACTTTATCCACTTTTGTATGATACCCAATAAATTCGTTATGTATGTATGTTCACTAATAATAATAGTAACTGTAATAATCAACTTATGACTACAGGTTTTGTTTAGGAATAGCTTATATGGCAATAGAGACTAATAGAGTCTAGTTCAAAATCCACACACCGACAAACAATCACAAATCTGAAT
>NW_017386090.1:0-162217 GCF_000237925.1 Schistosoma mansoni | reverse complement strand
CGGGATCGTGGATGCGCCCTGTTGAGGAGTCTCACAATAGGACGAAACGGCAGTCCAGTGCTTCCAGGTTTTCCATGTTGGTCTAGCTTCAATTGACTCATGATTTCAACTATGAAAATACTGAAATCTCTATAAAACCCCTTCTGAAAACAATATGTATCAAACCATTAAACGTTTATTTACGGTATTTAACTGTTTATAGAATATTATCGCCTGTGAAAATAGGCTGATATATTGTTTTCTTCTGTTTAGAAATAATGGGGATTCATAATGAAGAGTTCGAAAAGTCATGTCTAAGTGTACACATACTTAAGATGTAATCTCTTCAACTATATCTTAAGATTCTCAACATTTCACTATCACGAAAGCTGAAGATTGTAAAACTGAGGGTGAAAAACTCGGATTAGCATTATAATAGCAAATGAAGTACCATGATGAAATACTATATCTCTGAGTAGTATCTTACAAGTTTCAAGGGTTTTGAATGATCAACACTTCATTTACCATTAGGTATAGAAAATATACAATAGATCTCCAACGTATGATCAATTAATTTCTATCATGAAACCTTAATTGTGAATTAAATTACTTGAAGAGTTGACTATACTAGGAATAGCTAGATTATAAAACAATGCTTATAATTTCACTTAGTATTATTTGTTTGAATATTCCCATTGATGTTTAAGACTGCAGCTGGTCAGTCTCTTATTGCATATGTTCATACTGTGCGTATTGCCTCAGTATTTCCTTAATTCACAAGCATTATAAGCAAAGATGGATAGTGGATAGCAATGGAATCCAGTTTGATGCGCGTTTCGTCCTATTTTGGACTCGTCAGCTGGATGAACCTGCATCTCAGAGTTGATATTCCCTCTGGGACTCGAACCCAATCAAACGATCATCGCGTTATCTACCCCATTGCACAAGCAAAGGGCTATCAGGACTCACTAGCTGAATGGATAATGCAATGCTGTTTGAAGCAATAGGTACTGGGTTCGAGTCCCAGAGTGAACATCAACTCTGGGATGTAGGTACATCCAGGTGACGAGTCCCGAATAGGGCAAAACGCGCGTCCTTGATTCCACTGCTAACCACAATCTATGTTTGCTTATAATGCTTGTAATTTAAGGCTATTTCGACGCACAGTATGCATATATGCCAATTAGCGACTGACCAGTTGCAGTCCTAAACATCAATGGGAAGATTCAAACAAACAATACTAAGTGAATTTATCCTTAATTCAGATTTTACAACTAACAACATTCTACCCATTATAAATATTCATTAATAATGATGAACTAACTTTTATATTTAATTCATAGTAATTATTTAAATTTAAAATGTTCAATCCATCGAATTCAGGTCACATTACAATTGATTGATCACTGGGTGATGATCACTGTCATGTATGTCAGGTCCTTCTTAGTGCAGAATGAATCCTATCGACCAAGTTGCAGTGTAGCCATTAGTCTAGGTGACTCAATATTGCGTACATTATATTGAGATAAGATGGTGGTTGGAAGTAGTCAACAGGAAACCCTGGACATGCAATTTTTTTAATCTAATTCATTTCAAATGTTAACAGTGGAATACTTTATTTTCAGAAAGGGCTTTTGTGGAGATTTCAGTCCAGTGCTTCCAGGTTTTCCATGGTGATCTAGCTTCAATTGACTCATGATTTCAACTATAAAAATACTTTATTCAATATAATGTCACATTTAGATTGAAAATGTTCATGTAGTTTAAATAAAATTCCAACAACCCATCAGAATCTTAGAACACTATACTATTCAGTATTATATGGAATGAAGGATAGTTGTAAGTCAATATCCAATAAATTAGATGAAAAACTTCATACTGTTGAATTCACATCAAGTAAACATTGTTAGGAGAACAGCAAACAAGTTAAAACTTAGAATCTCATCCAAGTTTTATTGATTAACTTAGTACGACTTGTCTGTTTGAAAGATTAGGATAAAATATACATCATTCCAATCTGACAACAATTACTTTATTAGTCAATGGTTTATTGCCAATTAAAAAAAAACATTTTTTTAAAATCATTTTTATCAATCATCAATGATCAACATTAAAATTTATCAGAAGGGGGTTTTGTGGGGATTTTAGTAATTTTATATAGTTGAAATCATGAGTCAATTGAAGCTAGAACATCATGAAAAACCTGGAAGCATTGGACGGTCGGATGCCAACCGGCTCAGTGGTCTATCGGTTAAATGCTCTGGCTCGATACTGGTAGGTCCTGGGTTCGAATCTCGCGATGCGGGATCGTGGATGCGAACTGCTGAGGAGTCTCACAATATGACGAAACGGCCGTCGAGTGCTTCTAGGTTTTCCATGGTGGTCTAGCTCCAATTGACTCATGATTTCAACTATGAAAATACTAAAATCTTCACAAAACCCCTTCTGATTTCAAAATTTTCCAATAGTTGATTAAATGAAAATTTATTCCAAAATATATTTGACACTAATTCAGATTGTAGCTAGTAAGAGACTCCAGAACTAGTGTTTCGTCCTTCTTAGGACTCGTCATTTGAATGTATTGTTGGATTGTAATCACAACCACAATTCAAAATATTCTAATAACTTGTACCCACAATAAAACATCTATGGACCCGTTAATATAGTTCATATATCAACAGTGGTTTATTGAGTTACACTTCTAAATAGCAACAGTGTAAAAACAAGAACATGTAAACAATCGTATTTA
This sequence comes from Schistosoma mansoni, assembly GCF_000237925.1. Classification (NCBI taxonomy): domain Eukaryota; kingdom Metazoa; phylum Platyhelminthes; class Trematoda; order Strigeidida; family Schistosomatidae; genus Schistosoma; species Schistosoma mansoni. Next base: position 159,489 of record NW_017386090.1, on the reverse strand, counting down.
AACTAATTTTCGTCATGGATTGATATTAAACGGTGAGATATTGAAGTATTCAACTGCCGTCAATCACTTTCTATATTAAGTCATTTCATTATCAAAGCTATATTCAGACTGAGGTAATCTCCACAAATCGACCGAACATCAAGCAATATTCTAGATGCTAGGTGACAGAAGATAGTTAATACGAAAATCCGTGTGACACTGGTTTCATCCTGGCGTATACTGATCAGAAAGGTATACCTACATTCTTAAGAGGACTGATACTCCCTGTGAGATTCAAATCCGCTCCACCCTACTTCCTAGTCTACGATGCTACCAATCAGCTATTTTGATTGTAGTTGACCTGTATGGTTTAGATAGTCATAGACACTGGCTACTACTTAGTGACCAGTCACAGTAAATACACTTCACATTTGATACTCATAAAATTGCATGACTCACCTCATATTGATCATACTTTTTTTTACTATGCCGATGAAACCAACCCATGTTTTTTTACTGTCTTTATATTATTCCTCTTGTTATCCTCAGTTAAACACAGTGAAAGAAGTTGAAAGAAATGAGTAAGATTAGTTCTCGTTTTTGAAAAACTCAACACAAACAAAAATGTACATCCAGGTAGAATCACTCAAAAGATTCAGTAAATTGTCAAACTACTGATGCACTAAGTGAAACCTAACACGATATCAGTTAATGTTCTTATCTTTTCAAGATTCTTTCATTAAACAATTTTTGAATCAAAGTAATAAATCCATTAAATCCATATTCTTCGACACTTCATATATGTTGTGTATACATAATGAATCTTCTTGTACTTCATGAATATCAAGAAGATATATTGTCAACTTGATCAAGTTGTGTCCAGTTCATAAATAGTAATACCATTTTTTTTGTATCTGAATGATCTAACCAATTCCTTAATAATTATAGACTCAGCATTCTTTTATAATAGAGACAAATTGGTAGTTCAATTTTCAATCCATATCAACTATGTATAGAATGGTTGGCATGGTATAAATCATTTACACTGAAGAAACTATTCTCATTGAAATGCACAATATCATATAGATATTGTATGTGTGTGTGTGCATATATATGAGTTGGTGTTTTAGAGAGTGAGTGAGTGAATGAGTGAGTGGGTGGGTGGGTAGGTTGATAGTTTGTTTTAAAATGGGTATTCTCATTTAAGGAATTAAAATGTAAACAATTCGTTAAAGATTCAATGTCTTTTGTTTATTGTTAATCTTTATATACCTATAAAGCAAAAGTGCACACTACATTGATAATTTTGTATCATTCTTTATTTGTGTTGTCATGCAATTCATTATCATTATCTATCTGTACATGTATGAGTGTTATACCATAGCCAACTGACTAACTGATTGACTACAAACAATTTATTATTGGTTCAAAAAATTTCTCACTGAAATCGATTTTAACTCTTTATTTTTTTTTCTATTGTGAAACCGAGAACATTCTAATAAGAGCTAGTTAAACTATAAAAAAAGGTTGTTATCTAACGTTGAAAAATATGTATTGACTAAATCCAGAGTAATAATTTATAATGCTCATTTGATAATTGGTGAAATATGATTGTAAGGATGGCTCGTTGGTAAACTCTAGGAAGCCTCAAGAAGCTCAGAAAGAGTCGAAGACATTCCATTCAATCACTGCTAGGGGGAATAAAGCTTAGGATAAGAGGAACATGAATATGAATAGTTTAGTTACTTAGCAATTATACAATAGGAAATATACATATTGCATTGGTCCATAAATAGTCCTCAGAGTTACCATTCATAATTCACCAGGGGATATAACACCTCCCCTTTTTGAGAAATCCGGATTTTAGATTTCCCGAATTTATCCTCCCCCACGAAACAGGGGATATAACAATGATAGAGTAATTCAAAAGTATATGTTTATCAGTGGTAACGTCTACGATTCCGACACTAGACGGCATCGGCCTATGTACCATAGTAACCAATGAAGATTATAGAGATTTCTTATTAAAGCTTGCCAACTAGCATAGAAATTAGATCGAATAGAATTACCTACAGATTGCTTTGAATAACAAATACTTCCAAGATTTATTAGTGGTTGCATTCATTTGTATATCAGAAATGTATCAATCAGATGTGATCTTAGTATTGTACACTGGTTCTATGGTTTTATATTACTTTTTTTCCACGAAACAATCAGCCTGTACGTAGATTTATTGAAGAAACTAAATTATTCACCAGGATATCGGTATTCACATAAAAATAGACAAAACTATTGACTGTAAGCAAAAATGGATAGTGGCTAACAGTGGAATCCAGTTTGACGCGCGTCAATTCCTATTTGGGACTCGTCAGCTAGATGTGCCTGCATCTCAGAGTTGATGTTCACTCTAGGACTCGAACCCAGTACTTTTCGCTTCAAACGCCATCACGTTATCCACTCAGCCACTGAGTCCTATTGACTTTCTCGAAAATTTTTAGGACTCATTTACTTCTTTGACTACTCAGGAAATTAATATTTAAAATTTCCAGTCCACACAATTCATCTATACAGATTTTACCAATTGTCAATTCCTAGCTATCCACTGTCGCCTCTATTTTTTTATATCCATTCCCGTTTCAGACATTGATGATATTATAAGGTTACTGATAGCTTATATTTTTGTTATGTTTATCTCTAAAGAGAGCTTTTTAGTAACCTATTTATCTTACTAGTTTATGAGTTAAAGTCAGTCAGTTCAAGAAAAGATTTATCTGCAAGTTAATTAATTCCTTTATTGTCCCTATTTGTTATTTTTAGAAATGCTAAACCTATATTTAACTATTAATAGTATTCTAGCGTGTTATCTAGGAATGAACCTAAGAAAGGTTAAATTGTCAGAACTATCCTGCTTGGAATTAGTGTTCATATTTTTAATATATAAATATCAAGTACTTAAATCACAGTATTTTTATATTTCTCTAAATATTACAATTCGCTTGACTTATAAACTGTTGTTATATGTCTCACCTTCTCGGAGTCATACTAAATTCTGATTGAGATCATGAACCGACTGATGTCGAGCCACCATTGAAAACCTAGAAGCATTGGACAGATGTTTCATCCTAGTTTGGAACTCCTCAGTAGTGCGCACCCATGACTCCGTACTGGGATTCGAGCCCAGGACCTTCGGTCTCACACGCAAACGTCTGACTTCTAGACTAAACTGGTTACTGACTTATACTCTGTTTTTCTCCACTTACATTTGTGTTGCTATGTAATTAAGTAACCGATATATACAATTTCCTGATTGTTTGACTTATGAGGACAATAGATAAACAGTAAAGAGTTACTCTATTTGGTACTTCAATTCTCTGTTTGGACACTGGGTTCAAAGGAATTTATATGCAGACAAAAGTTATGATTCTTCTGTCATTATTCACGGCCACTGAGCCATTAGTTGACAGAAGGCCAATAAAGCGACAGCGGGCCAAATAATCCAAAAGCTACTATGATTAGACGGTTCGATCACACGGACGGGATGTAACGAAATAATTCACCGTTTTTGCAAACAATAACAATTTGAGCATTTGTCAAACTAAATTTGGAACAATGTATCAGTTTACACTGATAGATCACTGAGTAGTAACCCATGGCATATTTGTCTAGTCGCTTTGTGTTAATCGAGTCCTCTTAAACAAGTTGCAATATGGACACTAGTTTAAGTGAATCAACATCACATGGACTATATTGACCTACGTTCCACGCAAGTTGACATTCTTTAATATGGAACACTTTCAATCTTGGGGGAATTGCTGCACCCTTGTCTGTTCGTTAAATTCTCATTTATGAGACTTATTTTGTTGTTGACCATGCCTAAATAAAGCCAGGATCAGATAAGTTTTCATAAATAACGGAAGTACTCAATTTATCATTGTTAACTATACATATGCATAGTTCACAACATTCCTGCTGAATAACCTCAAGCTGAATTTCAATAATTCTAAATGGATAAACACTATCCTCGTTTTGCTTCAATCATAAAAGAGAAATTCTCTAACCAATCATCATTCATTAATCGAAAATTTAAAGTAATTGAATAGCTTCATCATATGCTTGAAATAACCAGGTAGAAGTGTCCAACTCAAGGTCTGATTGAATGACTGGAAAGAAATTAACCATTGGTTAATTTTATATAGTTGAAATCATGAGTCATTTGAAGCTAGATCATCATGGGAAACCTGGAAGCACTGGACGGCCGTTTCGTCCTATTGTGAGACTCCTTAGCAGTGCGCATCCACGATCCCGCCTCACGAGATTCGAACCCAGGACCTAACAGTCTCCCGCCAGAGCACTTAACCGATAGACCACTGAGTCGGTATCCAACGGTGAACGAAATGGCTGTTCAGTGCTTTCAGGTTTTCCATGGTGTTCTAGCTTCAATTGACTCATGATCTCAACTATATAAAATTACTAAAATCTCCACAAAACCCCCTTCTTATTGGTTAATTGTTACAAATTTGTATTTTTTTTTTACTGATTAGAAAACAAAACATAAAAATTGTCTTTACTGACTTTTTACTATTTGCCACTAATAACTTCATTAAGTTAACAGTAAGCAAGAATTTGCAAAAATATCACCTTCCTCGAGTATTTCTATTGGACCACTGAGAAATTATATAGAAATCGAAAATCTTAAAACATATTTGGTAATAAGTTTACACCCAAGAACACAGTCAGAGAATTCGAGTGAGCAAAGCCTTACCATTTTGTCATTCGTAATTCCCAGTTTCATTGGAATCAGAAATTGTATGTGAAGTTTGCATACAGTAGTCTAAAAGCTTCCAAGGGAAATCCCAACCATCCCAAAGAAAGGGGCAAACGTAAAAAATTTTATAATGCTATTAATTCCAGGGTTTAATTTAAATTTAGTTGTCTAGCGTTTATATTTTCTACGAAGATGAATGAATATTGAAGTGTAGTTCATAGGAACGTGAACCACTACCATGAAAGCAACTCTTTGGCTTATCACAATAGTTTATAGATGTGGAATTTAACGTAACCAGAGTTCGAATCTATCAGGCATCTCCTGATTTCATACACTGCTCCATTTTATGTGATCCATTCCCGACCGTTGCTGCTACCTTGACGTGGTGGTCGAGCTTGCCTATAGTGATGAACCAATCAAGCTATACTGTCTGGAACAATCGTTCCTCAAAATCCTACCATGCCAGACAGGTCGGTTGAAGAGCGCTCATACTAAAAGCAGCAAACACAAGGTCCGAGGGCGAAGTCGTACTGCTGACTGTACAGAGGTGTGATGGCAATAAGGTGTTTCCTTCAGACAACCAGCATAACAGCAATGCTGCCTTCCCACAAGGAAGGGTGGGGTTAGAAAAGGTCGACCCTAAAAATGCACACCTCACCTTATCCCACGGATTTCCGTCTCCGGCGGTAAGGTCCTTTGAAGAACGGAGCTAACACGTCAAAAATCCCCCACAAAAAGGCCGTGCGTGACCGGCCTCAAGCAGCTGTCCCTTGGGCACTGCGGTCACGCTCCCAGGTCGTTCAGACCAACACTAATCCAACTCCTTTTTCAGGTCCCTCAAGAAATACCCTTCCACGGTGTGGGCAGCCGGGAAGTGATATTAGCCCTCATACCCGTAACAGCACACGAGACCATGTTGGTCACTTTCAAATCCTTCCTACACCTAATAACTCTCTTATCTCCACAACTAACCCTTCCCACGTCCTTTTATCACCTCGCACCGCTAGGGCAAACGATTCAAGTACACGGAACGTTATTCCTAGTCTCCTGAAATCACGCTCTCAGTCAGTCAGCTACAACGTAGGACCAGGCACATATATGCATCGGTCCAAGTTGCCATACCTCGTTAGCACAACAAGATGAGCACCGGATTCATAGAAGTAATTAATTTAGTGGTGGTAGTATATAAGGAAAGGTTGTATATAAGGATATAGTACAGGAAGGAAGAGAGATATGAAGCAATTTTAATCTCAAGGTTTAAGGGAAGATAAAGAGTGTATACACCTACGCCATTGTGATCGATTCTGAGCCATGTCACCTAGAGTCTCCAACCATTTATTACGATAGTCACGCGGACCCCAACCAGGTAGTCTGCATCTGCCAACATGGCTCAGGCTAGAAGTTAGTGACTTCAAACACTGATGCCATGTTTTGGTTTGGCCGCCCCTAACTCTCTTCCAACCGTCCCCAATACTAGTCATCATAGAGCGTCGTGGTAATCGGTGTTCAGGCATACGTAACACATGGCCCAACCATCTCAGTCGATGAAGAGTCACTACCTCATCAACTGATTTGCCATCATTCCCTAATACCCTTTGTTTAACCTCACTATTACTTACTCGGTGATCCCAGCAGATGCGAGCAATATTTTTAAGACATCTGTGGTCAAATACTAGTAACTTACGAGTATCTTCTACTCTTACTGTGCAGCAGTTCATTCAATCCTGCTTTATGGCAGTGAAACATGGCCGATAAGAGTAGAGGATATTCATAGGCTACTAGTATTCGATCATAGGTGTCTTCGAAGCATTGCTCGTATATCCTGGGACTACCGGGTAAGTAATGCAGTTGTTAGGAAACGGGTACTAGGTAAGGATGGCAAATCGATTGATGAGGTAGTGACTTCATCAGTTGAGATGGCTGGGACATGTGTTACATATGCCCAACCACCGACTGCCCCGACGTGCAATGTTTTATGGTGTAGGAGTAGGTTGGAAGAGAGCTAGGGACGGCCAGACCAAAACGTGGCATAAATCCATGAAGTCGCTGATAAGTGGACTGAGCCATGTTGGTAGGTGTAGACTACCTGGTTGGGATCTGCGAGATGATAGTAATCGATGGATAGAGACCTTGAATGACATGGCTCAAAATCGTTTGCAATGGCGAAGGTACATCCACTCTTTGTGTTCTGCCAAATTCTAATCTTCTGAATTCTTCATGTCCCTATCCTTTTTCTCTTTCCAAATTTATTTCACTGGATTATACTCCTTGAATAACATCTTCAAACCCTAATCTTTCATATTAATGCTTATATTCTTACTACTTCTACCACTATGGGATTTGAATCGACAACTGCATCTCTGTGCTAATGTGGTATGGCTACTCGAACTGATGTACTTACGTACGAAGTTCTACGTTGTGACTGACTGACAAAGTAAGTGGACGAATATTTTAAAATATCAAAAGTTCAGTGAGGATATACACAGTTCTGCATTCACCATTATAGATAAAGTGTCAACAAATCGTTCGTAGTATCCAGACTTATATTTAGTGAGAAACAAAGTTCACTGTTCGACCCTATCTTTTCAAATACTGACTAATGACTAAATAGTAACATTTCTGACGGATATCTAGTCCTTGATGCTGATTGCTGATTGCAATGTAGCCACACTTAAAGGGACTTAATATACCATATTCTATGTTTTAATGTTAGGTAGGTGAATTAAAGTGGTAGGAGTATTTTCACTGACCGTAAAGTTTTCTAAAAATAACTATTCTATTAAAATAATGATTAGTGATAGATACATAATTAACCCTAATTAAATACCATAAATTTTGAAAACGATGATTCACAGTACATACTACTGACTGACGTAAGTAGTACAAAATTACTTTTTCAATTTTATATTTCCGTAATCAAATATGAATAAGGCAAATACTGGACATTCATTAAGCTTGTTTCCTGTAAACGAACTTGTTTTAATTCGATGACCGAAATGAAATTTTCATTGGAAATTACATCATTATATGAAGTACTGACTCATTAAATGAACGGAAAAATGTTTGGTATTGCCTTTCACTAAACATTGATTTCCATCAATGTTGGAATGTCATTTTTTAAAAAAAACATCCGATTAACCACATCTTCTAGTGAAGATTACACTCAAATATATTGATCACTCACCGTCCAAGTGAAATGAAAATTTCAAAAACTGCTGGAAACAACACACTCATTTAACATGTGACGAGTAACCGCAAATTATGAACTTGTCAGATGAAAATTACCCTTGTTTGATTTCAGTCATCATTACATTTATCAGGATATTTTTGCAGATGAATTGATAAAGAATATGAAGGGATGAACATACAGATAACTAGTGAGAATTTCATCATTATATACACTATGTATAACGGGTTAGTTACTAAAAGTTTACTGTATGTTAGGTAATGAGAAGCAATCAGTGAAATGACTTGATGTTAGGCTACAAGCTGGATGTGGTCAATCACTAACGTGTTTCTGCAACTAAGGAACCGATAGGCATCATGAAGTTCAAAATTATATCACATCAAATCACCTGATAGGACAATGAGCATTTTCACGCAGACCTGAAATTTTTGTACTTAACAGTCACGGAATAGAACCTGATTAATACTCATAAATACCAGTGCCTTTGTGTACAAAAACTATTCAGGTACCATAGTTTCTGTTCTTAATTTGACCCTTCTCTTTAAGCTTAAATGAAGAAGAATTCCGAGGAACTATTAAGGAGTTATGGAATCATTCGACTACCAGACATGTAATTATGAACATGAAGTATATAAAATAATCCTTAGTTTGACAAGTCTCACTGTAATTTCTATTCAAAGGCTTACATAAGCAAATGAAAAGAGACGGACAGTTGTAGATATATTTTACTACAAACGTACCTCAGAATCTGACTTCAAATTATTTCGAAGAATTGAAAACCCTAAGTTCAATCACTGGTGGAATCGTGGATGCCTACTGTTGACAAGTTTCTTGTTAGGGTTAAACGACTATTCAATGCTTTCTGATTTCAAGTGATGATTTCAGTAACTTCAGTCATCAGTTCAAACTATTCAAAACTAATTTTATTGATTTATCTCTACATTGATTATTAGTCAGATTTTGAATTAAAAGTTGAGTGTATAGAATTCACCAATAATTAATCGATAACTCAATGTGTTAGAAACCCAATGTTATCAAAGTAGAAATGTCCAAACTAGCAAAACAAACTGTTTACTGAATAGTCGTACATTTAACACTATGAAATAGATTCGATCCCATGTCACTCAGCTTCACAGTAAGAGACGTTACCACTGAGCTATCCGGGCCTCAACATAGTGCACGCAGTGTTTAGCCACCTAGACTAGTGGCCACATTGCAACTTGATCGATAGCATTCGATCAGCACTAAGAATGACTTGACACGCATGATATTGATCACCACCCAATGATCAATCAATTGTGACTATGAAATAGATTGTTATTTTCTTCCATTTCTCCTTATCGTTCATTAAACCATCTAAGTCATTATAAAATTTCTGCTCTAAAATGAATACATAAAACAATAAGATTTTTAATGATATTCGTTAAGTCCATTTCTTGATGGATTGAAGATTCATTATATGTATCTATCTGGATCGTAATAAATTATGAATCTATTTGGTGACTAAATTTTATGCAAACAAATACAGGTAAACTATCAGATTATATCGTATCACGGTTTACAAACTTGGGATATTTTTGGTGTAAAATTGATTAATTCATTTTCAACTGTAGCTGTAAATAATTCCCCAAAATCAATAGCTCTTTAAGTGTTCGACATTGGATGCTGACCACATTAGTTTTAGTGGACTCGTTTAGCTGAAGTCGCTCGGTCATGCATCCGTACCAAATCACGTTACAGAACAGCGTGGGAAACATCTCCTACGATCATTAGCCAGATTAGATCAATCGCTTCTCGATATATTGATAACCCATCAAATATATCTTCTAACCTCCTCGCTTCTGACTTCTGATTTTAACTGGGTGAGTACGATTCGATTATAGAAGATGTTACTGATAAAGAGTTGTCAAACTACAATACTGGTGGTATCATCACAACCTAGTAAAATAAAGAAAACATAATTGACAAGTCTTAATCGAGCATACATATACAATTGATTGATCGCTGAATAATGGCAAATGCCATGTTTGTTAAGTTCTTCAGTACTGATTGAATACTATCGTTCAAGTTGTAATTCAGTCACCGGTTTATGTGACTCGACAATTAGATGTTAGGTGATTGGAGATGGTTGACTGGAAGTCCTGAACTGATGCTTCATGCTGTTTGGCATTCTTCAAAAAGACGTTCCAGGAGTAATAATGCTTCCAGGTGGATTCAAACTTGGACAACTTGATAGATAGAATCTGATGTGTGTCCGATCATATTAAGCTAATTGATGCAGACAGAAATCTATGTGTATTTTGTTCCATATTTTCTAACCGTGGTAACTACTATAATATACATACTGGTTAGGCCGATAATGTTTTCTTAGGTGACTTGGGGCCAAATACACAAGGGAACATCAGTTCTGCAGAAATTTCAGGATTACCTTGTTGACAAGTGTCAACTAATACGAAACTCCTGACTAGAGTTTCCTCCCAACTACCTCTAGCTAACTAACTTGATTTCTTTGAACTATTCTCAGTCTCCAAAATTTGAGTGGAGAATGCAATTAATAATGGTAATTATAATCATAAGCAATCTACTGTTTCTGCTTGATTTATCGTCAGGTGTATCAAAGCCTCACTGAAATGATGTCCCGCTAGCTGAAATATTTTCAATAAGTTACTTTTGTGTTTCCGAAGAATAGACTATATGTACATTTTTAAATCAGTTAAGAGATGTCACTGCTGAAACATTAGCAATGAAACTTCAGAAAAATACCGAAAATCCTTTCTTTATCACTACATTACTCCATGGATTTGATACCCTTATGTACCGTTTACATACAAACCATAGAAAAAGCAAAGGTATCTTCCAGTTTTAGATGTACATTTTAATTGTAATGTTATTGGAAATAGTATTTAGAGAGATGGAAACATCAGAAAAGCATATGAAATATTTTTTTAAAAGCATATTCATTAGATATGGAACAAATTTAGAATAGTATGTTTTCTTATTGACAAATCAAACTGAATCGGAATTGAATCTATTGAAATCAGACGACAAACTATTGAAAGCCTTATCCTTCTCATGCTATATACATCTCCAACACAGCACATGGTTTATAGGGAAGATGTAGAAGAATCTACAAAGTGATCCACCTTTAGTTCAATCTGTGGGTTCTTCATTAACTAAATGGGAAAATGAAAACGATCTCAACTTTGTTAGTAAAGGTGTAAATAATCCTGTCATTGATATTTAGGATTAAATTTTGACATGTCTTTGTCGATATATGTGCGGCACGTAAGGGTTCCCTCTACATAGAGATTTGTCACATTGTTTTTTTCAAAATAGAAGGATTATGGTTAGTCGTAAAACCTAAGACGCGCGTTTCATCATATCTTGGACTGAAAATTTGGATATGCCTCCATCGAATGTTGACGTTCCAATGAGGACTCGAATCCAGTCATTTTTGCTCCAAACGCCAACACATTACTCACTGATTTACTGAGTTCAGATAGCCACCAACTTGTTCAACAGGTATTATGTTTGTATTATTATTAGCAAAGGTTTTGAATAGTCTTTTTGTTGATATTTAGAACATAACTTGGATCAGTCTTCCGATCAATGTCATTAACAACAACACTAACCTGATAATTGAGAATAGTAGAAATACGTCTAAATAATGTGACAAATTTGCTGTTACTTGCATTTGAGATTTTATGCATAGAGCTTTATGGATTAGATTAAAGGGGAGTAATTCCCAATTCAGCTTTTCTTAATACAACTTACAACGTTTATTTGTATATTCCAGTTCTTACACCCTAGATAAATCCATTGTTATGAAACAATAAAATTCTTCCGTTGGAATAAAAAGGAAATTCACTATAAAACTGGCTGACTACCAATTAAATGAAGTTCAGTGTGGGAATGGTCAAATTAAACAACCATTATCATCTTAATATAGTAGTCGGTTATAATTCACTGTTACTGTGAAATGTCCAAATAAGTAAACATGTTAAATATGACTTATTCCATAGACCGTGTAGACCTTTGTACTTTAATCAAATCTTTTCGGAATGTACTTTAAACGTAATTTTACCAACACGGTTTCATGTATTCCTGACCATTTTTATAAAGTCTGATGTTCGTTCAGTGGTAATTTAATCTGTATTTGCTATAAGAGTGAAAGCAAATTATATAAGAAATCTTTGTGGAAGGTATAGAATACATTGGTAAGAATATCTCAAACAAATTTGTTAGGCGTCAGTTCTCTCATTATTATTTACCTACTATGAGCGGCCTATGCTCCTCCACGAGGGGTAACAGGCGTAAGTAAGTAAGTAAGTAAGTATGTATGTAAGTAAGTAAGTAAGTAAGTAAGTAAGTAAGCAAGTAAGTAAGTATGTAAGTAAGTATGTAAGTAAGTAAGTAAGTATGTAAGTAAGTAAGTAAGTATGTAAGTAAGTAAGTAAGTAAGTAATGTTTAAACATCAACCATGTGAACGGTAAGCTTGATACGATAAAATCTGACGAGCCTGATATTAATATCTCAATGTACTGTAAACTAATAACTCAAATGTACATGGTGGATCGTTGATAAGAAATGAAACAGTATTGGTTGGGGATGACCTATTAGTTTAAGTATTAAGGGAATATTGGTTTAAGAAAATAATCACTTACATTAAAAGTTAGTTTAATTGTGAAATATTGATAAACAGTTCGATCGGCCTACGATAATTCTCTAATTACGAACGACTGAGATTCGTTTCATATGACTGGAAGTCAATAAGGACTCGATAGTAGAGCGACTTAAGCACAAAAATGATTCAAACGATGGAGCTCAGGAATAAGATAGGAGTTCAGAAAAAGCTTAATATCAGAGAAATGCTATTGTGGTTATCTTTACATGAAGAATTTTACACTTATCGACAGAAACTACTCACTTTAAGGTTTTAATAACAATTAAAACTAATAGTAACAGAGTTAAGTATTCAATAATTATCAAGCTACTTATTTCATGACATTGTTCAATGCTCTATGGAATAATGACAGAAATGATGTTATGATGTGGTAATGGTATGTAGATAATATATTGATGAACATTATACATAACAATTGTTCCACTAGTGTACAGACAGATAGAGATTTCAAAACTTCACAGCACTGTATGGTGTCATCTACTTTAAAAGTACTTTTTCCACAAAAACATAAATCTTTTCATTACAATGTCTGTCGCATTGAGATTGACTCAGTATACGAAATATTTTCACTTGATTCATGAAATATCAGTAAGACAAGTTAACCCTTTCCAGAAACAACTCTGTTCTGTGAGTAATGGTAAACTTTATTTGACTGTTTCGATAATTCCTAACACATGACTCATCTGACATAATAATGATGACATAATAATGTACTTTATATCGTGTTTTATTGCACCGATGGTAGCATACTTCATTTGTTCATTGTTAATAGTTGTTGTAAATCTACTGAAGGTGGTGTTGAGTTCTTTGAACTAGATGGCTTGATTGAGGAACTTTCATTTACATTCTGGATAACATCTTCAGTGAACTTTCTAATTATTCTATAAGTGTTATGTCAGTTCATCCCGATTACTTGTTTGTGATTAGCTGTCTTAGCAGGTTTTGTTGTCCTCATTTACCTTTGTTATCACGTTGGCTGTCTTTGCTGGTTGACCTTTTTCTTATGGGTTCCGTAGATTATGGCTATTCCAATGTGTCTGTTAATTGATAATTGATCTGAATGTTATGCTTTAAGAAATTCTCTGATGTTTTTTGAGTTTCCCCAATCCCGATGTTCCTCCAATCGACTTACTGTCTGTGGCTGTTTCTATTTATTAATATCAGGACAATATATCATCTCACCTCATTGTTAATCTATGTTTGTATATGCATAGATAAAGGGGGGAAATCCTCTTCGCCTAATATTCCTCGTGGTTGGTCCAAATTATTTTATAGGCGATGCTAGATTTGTCTTCATTTTATCTCTGCATCCTTCGGTATACATAGGATGTAACAAGGTGATTGTGTTAGTTTGTAGGTGACGTTGATTTTGAAGGGCTTCGACACCCTTGCAATGGTTTCTGAGACATTTCTGACATACAACAGGACTATCTGCTTCTTAGTATCCGAGGTTGGTATTTTGACAGTATGATGATTGGTTAGAGACTTTTTGATGAATTTCTTCGGATAGTTATTCTTACCGAAGAAGAACTGTAGATGAGTTCATTCAATTTTCCATTGAGTGATAGTACTGCAGCAAGTCTTCGTTCTTCTGAATAGTGTCTGGGAACAACTCCTTTTTGTGTACTGCTGAGGTGTTACTATAGTACTTTAATATTTGATTCGTGTAACTCAGTTTTCTGTATATTGTTTATCAAAGTTGACTAAAAATTTTAAGTACAAGGATTTGTTCTCTGCTGCTTCATTAGAAAACTTGATACAGTTGAAAATGCTGTGAATCAACTTATAAGCATTTTCAAGTTCGTTTCTAAAGAATAACGAACTCATTGTGGTGTGGTCTACTTATATCCATATAAGTAGTATATGGTGTTGGTCAGACATGGAATGTATTTTGGCAGAAGACCGATGAGGAAAGAACTGAAATGAAGCGCAATCGGTACGAAGATGCATGAACAATGGAATTAGAGAAGAAACAGTGAAGGTTGAGACAATTGCTTGGTAATTTGCAAATTAACTGTTCATTGTATGGTTATCAGAATTTACTGAGATAGTCTGTAATATTCGCTTACATACATTCTCAACCAGTGTTCTGTTCGCTACTGCATCATCAACATAACATATTCAAGTACTTGATTTAATCAGTGGTAGAGCTGTAGCCTAAAATCTTTGAATCAAGGCTTCTAGAATTAATTCTATGTTTGCGTAGATTTCTCGAGTTAAAATCAACTTCATTTTGATTTACAGGTTCTAGCTTCAATTGATTCATGTTCTCCACTATTAAAATTACCATAATATCCACAAAACCCCTTCTGTTAATAATCGACATATGCTCACTAGTGACTGGCTCCATCAGGTATTTCATGGAGTTTTAGTGAGAAACAGTAACCAATGGAGTTCAACCAGGTCTGTTGTGAGATAGTAACTCACCGAAGACATTGATGGATGTGTCACTCAATTCCGTGGATTGGTTAAAGTTAGACATCAACACCGTTGGATACCGGTTCAGTGGTTTAGCGGTTAAGCGCTCACGCGCGAGGCTGATAGGTCGTGGGTTAGAATCTCGCGAGGCGGGATCGTGAATGCTCACTGCTGAAGAGTTCCATAACAGGACGAAACGGCCATCCAGTGGTTCCAGGTTTTCCATGATGGTCTAGCTTTAATTGACTCATAATCTCAACTATAAAACTACTAAAACTTCAATTATTTTTGCCTTATTTAGAATCTCATTTATGATTTAAATAATTTAATCTAAATAAAATAACCTTAACCTATGTTATATTTAAAGTTGTTTAAGGTCAAATCTAATCGATCTATTCATTATAACCTTGCTAGGTCACATGAATCTCACACTATCAACAAAACAAAATTCAAATAAATTTTTGAGTCACGTTATTACCTATAATTGTATGAAAATCAATTTATAAAACCCTTTTATTGATCGTTCAAACCATTATTCATGTATATATATAACTGAAATGAAATATGTAACTATATATGTTTATACATTTATTCTAACATGTGTTAAATAGAGATAAACTAATGAAAGTATGTGGCTAAGGAATGGATTAGATTCAGTATTAATTTCATCATTTGTATTTTACTCTTTTTTTCTTTCAACCATAGTTTCAAACTATATTTACTGTACATGTTGTAAAAGGAAATCTGAATATATAAAATTCACTGTATCAAATGTTAACAATAGTGGGCCACACCCGGAGCCTTTGACCTAAAGGTCTGATCCACAAGGCAGTGGAGCATCGTAAGGAGATGCAGTCCCATGGTAGCCGGTGACCAACGATTGATTCATACGCCATTTGTTCAACCAGGATACTGGAGCCCATGTGCACCATTGGTTTGGAATCAGGGTTTTCCAACTCCCCTAGTTGGGTCCTCCGTGTACAAAAACCCGGTTAAAGCGCCGGACCCTCACTTTTCGTTCTCTCAATTTCGTAAACAACACCAGTGGCACGAGAAGGCAGTGAGTAGGACTTCCCTGTCAGAGGCTATATACGCGTGGCCATGTGAGAGCATTTGGAGAGGGAGAGAGGACAGTCCACACTCTCGGCCGTATCAGGGCATTCGGGAGCTGTTCATATAATTAAAAACTGAATAATTCTCAGTTGAAATAAGCTATTTCACGTTTCAGTACAGTTATTAGAGTATCATAAATACATAATCTATTAAAATAGACCGAAACATAATAAATCACTATCTAGAAAGTTAGAAATAAGTGTTGACATACAAAACAAAAATGTTAATTCAATTTATCAAGTTACATTAATTTAAGCTTGTACTCAGTCGTTATATCGATTGCCCTCAAGATTTGGATTGCATGTACATACCAAAGTCCCTATCCAATTTGACTAGGGAAATAGGCAAGAAGATAAATGAATACGGTTAAGGAATCTACATCACATTTTTCGTACTTTAACACTAATTATGATGTGATTAACATGTGCCTTACTTACTTACTTATGCCTGTTACCCCTCGTCGAGGAGCATAGGCCGCTCACCAGCATTCTCCATCCAACTCTGTCCTGAGCCTTCCTTTCCAGTTCTTTGTAGTTAACATTCATCCTTTTCATATCTGCTTCTATTTCCCGGCGTAGTGTGTTCTTTGGCCTTCCTCTTTTCCACTTCCCTTCACCATTCCAAGTTAGGGATTGAGTCGTGATGCACATTGGTGATTTCCTTAATGTATGTCCTATCCACTTCCAACGTCTTTTCCTAATTTCCTCTTCAGCTGGAAGCTGGTTTGTCCTCTTCCATAAAACGCTGTTGCTGATAGTATCCGGCCAATGGATGTTGAGTATTTTGCGTAGACAACTATTTATAAATACTTGTACCTTCCTGATGATGGTCGTAGTAGTTCTCCACGTTTCAGCTCCATACAGTAGGACTGTCTTGACGTTCGTATTAAAGATTCTGACCTTGAAATTGGTTGAGAGTTGTTTTGAGTTCCATATGTTCTTCAATTGTAGAAATGCTGCCCTTGCTTTGCCAATCCTCACCTTTACATCTGCATCCGATCCTCCTTGTTTATCAACGATGCTCCCCAGGTACTTGAATGTTTCCACCTCTTCCAGAGTTTCGCCATCAAGTGTGATTGGGTTGGTGTTCTCCGTGTTGCATTTGAGAATCTTGCTTTTTCCTTTGTGAATGTGGAGGCCTATCGATGCGGAGGCTGCTGCTACATTTGCGGTCTTCATCTGCATTTGTTCGTGTGTATGAGAGAGGAGGGCTAGGTCATCTGCGAAGTCCAAATCATCTAATTGATTCTGAGCTGTCCATTGTATTCCGTATTTCCCGTCAGATGTCGAATTCTTCATAATCCAGTCAATCACTAGAAGGAAGAGGAATGGGGAGAGTAGACAACCTTGTCTGACTCCGGTCCTTACTGGAAATGCATCTGTTAGCTGTCCTCCATGCATGACTTTGCACTGTAGTCCATCGTATGAGTTTTGGATAATGTTGACAATCTTTTCAGGAACTCCATAGTGTCGAAGAAGTTTCCATAATGTTCTCCTGTCCACGCTGTCAAACGCCTTCTCATAGTCAATGAAGTTGACATATAGTGATGAGTTCCACTCAACTGATTGTTCAACGATGATCCGTAGTGTCGCAATCTGGTCTGTGCACGACCTATTCTTACGGAATCCAGCCTGTTGATCCCTAAGTTCGGCGTCTACTGCGTCTTTCATCCGATTCAGCAGCACTCTGTTGAAAACTTTTCCTAGTACTGATAACAAACTGATGCCTCTGTAATTTTCACATTTGCTCAGATCTCATTTCTTTGGTATCTTGATGAGATATCCTTCTTTCCAGTCCATTGGCACTTGTTCCTCTTCCCAAATCTTCTTGAATAGAAGGTGAAACATGTTTGCAGTTATTTCAATGTCTGACTTCAGTGCTTCAGGTGGTATATTATCAGGTCCTGCCATCTTCCCACTTTTGATTTGTCGGATGTCCATTTTGACTTCTTCGATCGTTGGTGGAGTGACATCTATAGGAAGGTCAGTGTGTGCTGCTTCGATGTTCGGTGGATTCAATGGGGCTGGTCTATTCAGCAGTTCCTCGAAGTATTCTGCCCATCTTTCCCTCTGTTCTTGAATCTCAGTGATTGTCTTTCCTTCTTTGTCCTTGACTGGTCTCTCTGGTTTGCTATATCTCCCTGCCAATTTCTTCGTTGTATCATATAGTTGTCTCATATTCCCTTCTCTTGCAGCTTTTTCCGCTGTCGTTGCTAGTTCTCCCATGTATTTCTGCTTGTCGGCTTTAATACTTTTCTTCACTTCCCTGTTTGCTTCTGCGTAGTCTGCTTGTGCTTTGACTTTCTCTGCTCGTGTTCGGCTGTTGTTAATTGCTAGTTTCTTGTTCTTCCTTTCTTGAATTTTGTCCAGGGTTCCCATAGAGATCCATTCCTTGTGATGATGCTTCTTAGGACCAAGAACCTCCTGACACGTTGAATTTAGTGCTTCTTTTATCCCTTTCCAGTTGTCCTCCAAAGTAGTTTCTTGTTCTTTCAGTAGATCCTGTAGAGCTTGAAACCTGATGTTGAGAGTTATCTTGAATTCATGGAGCTTGTCAGTATCTCGAAGGAAGGCTGTATTGAACCTTTGTAGTGCTGTTTGTCCAGTTGTCCAGTGTTTCTTTAGCTTCAGTCTCATCTTGGCCACAACCAGGTGGTGATCTGAAGCTATATCAGCTCATCTCCTGGTTCTCACATTTTCCATTGATCTTCGGAATTTTTCGTTGATACAGATGTGATCTATCTGGTTCTCTGTGGTGTGATCCGGCGAGATCCATGTAGCTTTGTGTATGCGCTTGTGTGGAAATATTGTGCCGCCTATAACCAATTTGTTGAATGCACATAGGTTTGCAAGTCTCTCCCCATTTTCATTTCTCTCTCCTAATCCATGTCGTCCAATTATATCTTCATATCCTGTGTTGTCCACTCCAACTTTAGCATTTAGATCTCCCATCAGGATGGTGAGGTCCTTTCGTGAGCACTTCTCTATAATTGATTGCAGCCTTTCATAGAACTGATCTTTATCATCGTCGTTGCTATCATTGGTGGGTGCATAACATTGGATAACGTTCATTGTGATCCCTTGCTTCTTCGTTCTGAATGATGCTTTGATTATCCTGGGTCCATGAGATTCCCATCCCACAAGTGCATTTCATGCTTCTTTGGACAGCATTAGAGCAACTCCCTGAGTGTGTGGAGCATTTTCCCCTTCGTGACCGGAGTACAGCAGTATCTCTCGTGTACCTAGCCTTTGTTGTCCAGTTTGTGTCCAATGGGTTTCGCTGATTCCGAGCACTGCCAAGTTGTATCTCCTCATTTCCATTGCTATTTGGCTGGTCTTTCCTGTCTCCCACATTGTCCGGACGTTCCATGTACCTATAAAGAGTGTTGCTCTGGTTGTTAGAAGGTGCATCGGTCTCGTAACTTCCGAAGAATTTTGGCTTTCATCATGAGACGTCATAATTATTCCTTCAACTCCCAGGGCAGAGTTTAAATGGTTTGAATTATTTTTTCTGGTTAGCGTTTTTTTAGCGAGTTAGCTTTTCTACGGGATGGGGTCGCTAACCCTATGCCCAACCCTCCTCCTTTACCCGGGCTTGGGACCGGCAGTAACTCTAGAAGAGCTACAGGCGGAGTTTAACATGTGCCTACAAGGTTATAACTTCTTTTTGTTAATCCATTGTGAACGCTTTGTATTCTACTAATTTCAATACGTCTTTTCAAATACTGTCTATTCATGATAAAAGTCATTCCTAATGAGTTGCTTTGTAACTATTTTTTTTCCTAATTATGTATCCTCTTTTGACTTATTAATCAATATTATTATCCTTTAGCTGATGAAAAAAAAACTAATTAAAAACGCGTTAGAACCAGACATCATCTAGGGTATTTACAACTTGAACATCTCAGCTCATTCATCTAATGCAATCATACAAGTACCATGAACCCTGATAGACTAAAAAGGTTATGGGGCAGTTCTCGATTTTGTGTATCACCCTTGAGCAGGGGCTATTCATACCTTCTTTTTGTCATTCCAATTTTAGCACGTCTAAGGCTGAAACAAACTGTGATTCACTACTCAGCTTGTTTTATCATATGATTAATGGAATAAAGTAATGAAATTGCTTACGGTCAGTCATCAGACCCACTACTGAGCTAACTAGGGGTTTCGGTAATATGAGATCTATTTATCGTAAAAATACAACAATCGAAGTCAATGAATGACTTTAGCTGGAAAAACTTTATTGTGTTTCTGCTACTAAATCTGATACTATAAACTCCAGCTATCAACTTTTCAAGGAAAATTTCCTCATTCCCAAATTACCAATCAGAACACGTGAAAGACTGGTCAAGAACCTCGTGAATCTTGCATTACTGTAAATTTCAGACTTGAAAATATGAATATTTATAAACAAATTGTAAAACCACGAGACAATACAATAACTTTCAAATAGATACATGAATCAAACAATTGTAGTACAAAACTTAATAACAGGTATATAATGAATTCACTTGGTATTTAGAACAACATATATAAGCGAACAATATTGTTTTCGACTAGATCCTCATCAGGCTTTACTCTAATATACAGTAATATTTATATGCATATATGAAATTATTTAACCAATCAAGGCAGTTTATGAGTCAGTGATAACAGTGGAATAGATTACATAATCAAAATTAATAATAAGTAAAAAGTACAAATTGATAGTGTACTAGTTGTGATAAGAATAATAAAAGACTTGAATCAATGTTACATAATAGGAAAATAGGTCAATGATTAGAAAAATATAGACACTGAAATAACATTCAATAACATTCATAGAAATTATAAGATTACGTAATAAGAAGTGTTCAGATAATTGGAAGCGAATATTAGAAAAATTATAAGTAAATAATTGATAGGGGGGTGAAGAAAAATAAACGAAGAAAGAGTATGGAAAATAAAATTATTTATTAAGGCCAAGAGAGGGATAAGGGTGTTACAAATTTCTTATGAACACAAAGACTTGGGTTGTTGGATCGAATTCCTATAGCTTCTACTATGTGTAGGAGACGAGATCGAACCCTATAAGGAAAAGTAGTAGGAATACGATAAATAACTTTAAAAGACTGGTTTCTGTCAACTTCATGACCGCTATCAATCAAGTATGAAAGAATCGAGCTCCGTATCGACTTGACCATACCTTTTCTTAACCACGAAGGGAGGTGTTCACTAACTCTTTGGTTCAATTGTCTGGTAGTGCGCCCAATATAGCTTTCTCCACAGGAGCAGCTGAATTTATAGATACACATAGAAGTGGCATAACCAGGCAACTTATCCTTTAGTTGGGGAATCACCACAGATCGTGTCGAGTAAGAAAGAAAGAGGTCGGCTGCATTAAACGTTCTCTTAACTGCTTTAGTCAGTCTATCCCGTTGTACATCATCAGCTAAATCGCCGTTGAATTGTAGTTTCAGGAAGAGTGGTTTCTACGCAGCTGTTGATATCTTTATTTTCTTATTTGTTAACTGCAAATGTTTCTTCAGGAATCCTTGTGGATAACCCCTTTCAATCAACATATTATGGATAACCTCTAACTCATTGTTGATAGAATCGACTGAGCAAATCTTCCTAGCTCTATTTGCCAGACATTTGACTAAGTCCCTTTTATAGTAGATAGGTACGAAGCTTAAGAAGTGTGTGTACTGGCTAGATGAAGAGCTTTTCCTAAACACACTTCTACTGATGGAACCGTTCGCTTTTTTTATTAACAATACGTCAAGGAAATTTAATTTATTATCTATTTCCTCTTCACATGTGAATTTAATAGCTTGGTGTCATTCAAAATCGAGTTCATTTTATCGATGTAGTCGGCTTTGTCCATTAGAACTAGACCTCCTCCTTTGTCAGGCTTGCTCATGATTAGAGTGTTATCTTTCTTAAGTATATGTATTGGTATTGTTTGTTTGAATCTTCCCATTGATGTTTAGGACTGCAACTGGTCAGTCTCTAATTGGCATATGTGCATACTGTGCGTATTGCCTCGATATAGCTTTAATTCATAAGTATTATAAGCAAAGATGGATAGTGGCTATCAGTGGAATACAGGACGCCAATAAGAGGCTGATCATTTGCAGTCCTAAAAATCAATGGGAAGATTCAAACAAACAATACTAAATGAATTTAAACTTCACCCCATTGCATAAGCAAGTGGCTGTCAGGACTCAGTAGCTGAGTGGATAAAGCGATGGCGTTTGAAGCGAAAGATAATGAGTTCGAGTCCTAGAGTGAACATCAACTCTGAGATACAGGTACATCCAGCTGACGAGTCCCAAATTGGACTTGACGCGTGTCAAACTGGATTCTACTGCTAGCCACTATCCATCTTTGCTTACAAGGTATATAATGAGTTACCTGAAATTTATGAACGCTATGAAATATATATCAGAAGTGTATAAGTCAAATAAAAAGCTTGCAGTATCTAAAATAAAATCCAATAAACTATTTGTTTAGTTAATAGAAATAAGAAATATACAAAACTATCCATCTAAATTGGTTTTCCAAGTCTCACAACTCTTCTGCCTGAATCATTGGAGAGTTATTCGATCTTAATATAAGACTCCTCAACAATATATACGCATTAACCCACCAGAAAGAGACATACAACTTTCAAGTTTTACAGCAAAAGTTTAAGAGTCAATCCACTGCGTTGAGATCTAACTGTTCACTTTTCTAATTTCAGTCGATTCTCAAAATTACGTGGTTATTATTGATTGTGATCGGTGATACATGAGGCCTGCAATATCTGTGTTTGATATTATTCTGTATTCTGGAAGAGCAAATTCAATGAGTCTCAAACTGGGAAGAAACAACTTTTCAGAGCTTTATAACATTCAGTGATCGTCTAACCAACGTCATTCTGTTATGAACGATTTCCATCATTGGTCTTTACTAACACTGAGAGTTCATGGATTTTCTGCCAAAATTAGAAGCATATTATTCTGATATTAGAAATGATAAAAGAATAGCAGTTTTATGAACACATAGTGTTGTTATAAGCAAAGATGGAGAGTGGCTAGCAGTGGAATACAGGACGCGCGTTTCGTCCTATTTGGAACTCGTCATAGTGTTATTTCCTTGAAAAAAACTTGCATCAGATTGCCGAGCAAAACGTTGGATTTACTAATAGCTCAATCGGTGAGATTTTCACAGATATTATTTTCCTACTTTATCTATTGCGTTAACTAGGCGCTCGACAACTGTGAAACTATTAGTTCACATTTAAACGAAGGTTCTTGTAAGTCAATGTTGTTCTTGAAGAAAAATATTTTCATTACGTATTTTCCGTTTTACAATTAAACGGTTAGCTTAATATTGGAAGCTTATAGTATTCTCTTGTCGGAGCGGATTTCATATTGAACAAAGATAAAGTTAGTAACATTTTACAAACTTGTCTTAGCGAAAGTGATTTGAGAAAATTTTTGTTCTACGTCTGTCTATATGGCTTACATTATCTCGGATCTCACCTACACTTATCAAACGATCAGAGGTACAGTGCAGGTATGCATTGTTAACGAAAGTCAATTATCGTGAGACCAAGATTGAATAGGGCTTCCAGTTGATTGACACCAACCATCCGATTTCAAAACATAACGTCTCCTAACTAAAAGATAAACTAGTTGATGATAACTGAAAACTCGGAATTATGAGGATTTTGTGTTAGTCGACGAGTAAGAGATGTGACAAGTTGCCTTACTCACTACTTGTTCAAAATATTTTCTATGGGATCCTTTATTCTATAGTCTTCATGAATCAATAATGCTCACTTGACTATCTGTCATAACCCACTACTTAGTTATTTAACTAGCATGTGCAGAGGACTCTTCATGTTTGTGACACACTGAGATATCAGTGTATACAGAATAACATCTACTTCCACATTGGTTGAAGTTAGCATAATTATTGGGAATATTGTGAGTTAAAATATAGGTCATCTGAAATTGTAGTGATAGTGTATCAGATGTCCCAATTTAAGTCTATTTTCGATTGGTCGCAACTTGGTAGAAGCGTCGTAATTTTTAGGAACGAGTTCTCTGGTTTCCAAACTAAAGTTATCGATTAGAAATTAAGGCAATGGTACATCTCTTCTCTACATTAAGTAGGAAGTTTAAGATTATTCAGCCTCGGATTAGACTGAAATTCCAAGAAGTCCTCTACAAAAATACTATCGGGAAATTTTACTCGCCTCATATACGAAGTTTATTTTATAGCAAGGCATATCTACAGACTCGACTTGTAACATGGAATTTAGTTTCCCAGAGGATAACCAGATCAAGTTTTGATAGAACCATGACTGATCTCAAATACGGACGAATATAGTCCGAAATCCCAGTGTTTATATGTCCGAGCCATGAGTCTCTACATTACACTCAAGATTACATTTGGGGACCTGTGAGTATCAGTACATGACTCGTATTTTCTACTATAAGATGTAAGTGTGGGAAAGCATTATTCTCTCCACATCTTACATGTCACCGTCCATGATATGGAGTATATTAATGCACCTTCCTACCTTAACTTTATTTCTCAATGTAAGGACATATAATTAAATATTATTACATCCAAGATTTATCTTTCAAGTTAGATTACATCATAGAATTTCATTCCATGGAATATTCCAACTAATCCTGTCTTCAATTGATATTTTCTCATCTCTTTCAAAAAGTGGTACATCAGAATTGCATACAGAGATGTTTTAACAATGCAATCCTATAATTCACTAAGCCAGACTGTACGATACACACCACCCCATATACAAGAAAAGTGACTTTGTCCTAAGCCTTATAAATCACTGTGTTTATTTAATAAAAACCAGCCTTTCCAAACAGCCACACAATAGCTAGAGTGAATATCAAGCATATTTATTTAAGGTACAATTTCATCCACCCTAAATTTTGATAAACAAACATGTAATTTTGACGAATTAGAAACCAGTAGAAGGAATATTCGATTAAAGTCAGGGAAGAAAAATTTTGACATGGGTTCAATCATTATAAGTACAAACACGTTATAACAATACCATTGCCTAGGAACCAATCGAATTATTTGTCCAAAAAGACAGCTTATTAAATTAACCTATCACAAGACGAATTCTATAAATGATTGGCTTAATTTAGCCTAACTTTATGTTCATTGGTTAATTGTAGACCGGTCGATACTCCTGCCTTGAAGTAACTTACTGAAGATAAGTTAGTGTTTTAATGCCTCAGTCTCATGGTCCGATTCGTCGGGTCTGTATTCACCTTGTGCCCGTCAATTTTCAGGCCGCCCGCTCCTGTCGACCGCCTTGTGCCGAGCTGTCACGCGCCAAGGTAACAAAGTAAGCATTTTAACTTTGTGCTGGCCTTGTGTTTATTGACATGTTTTAAAGTCTCATGTTTATTGCGGCACAAGAGACTTAGGCCGTTGTTTTTGATTTATATTGGATATTTTGTATTTTTACAATTTACAATCAATGTATGCGAAAAGAATATTCATATGTACTGGATATGCTAGTTAAATTCTCAAATTTATCATGGTTTGGAGGGTTATGTATTCTGTGTATATTCCTGCTTAACCATAATATGTAAATTTTCACTCAACTGATTGAGTTTTGGAATATTCATTGTAAGTAGTTTCAAAACAAGGCTTATTCTACCTACCAAGTGATGTGGAAAGTATATGTAAACGACTCGGTGTAAAAACCAGTGGCCCTACAATATACCGGTGTAGCGTGATATTCACGAAAACGTTTTTACATAATCATGGATACTGTATGCCACAACTCAACAACATAATTTACGGATAAACAATTTGTGATAATTGGATGTTAGTTTATATTTTATGCGGAAATAACATGTGACTTCTATTGGTACTATAACCCGGGTATGCAGTATGCATCTCACACAGCTGCTTGTAAACAGGAGAATATCTGATGAATTTTTTTGGAATTCAAGGAATTATTCGAATTCGAAATCCTACTTTGTTTTTTTTGTAACTGACTGCTTTCCATTGAACATTTGATATGTCCTACTCCTTATTTATAAACCTGTTATGTTTGAAAATAACGATAGCGAAATAAAGTTCATTTGCTGTATAGTGTCCTGTTAATTACTACCGCCACAAGAATATTGTGTTAGCTGTCATGTGCCATATATTCTAGTGAATCCTCGCTTATTTAATTTATTTATTAGTTCACCAGTGATCCTTTTTTGGATTCAAGTAGGAGTCAGGTTAGTTACCTCATATATGCAGTGTCTAGCCAATTACTAAGCGTCACAGTACACTTACTTGAACAAAGGGTTTGAAAACAAGGTTATAGTCCGTGTATTAATCTCGTCCGCATCCGCCCAGATATACTCTCGAGTATAACTAAATATTCTGCTCCAATATACCAGTTAGTTTTGAAGCCGAAAATGGCGTAATTAAGTTTTTGCATGAGTGATCTCATTTGTAATATTCTTTGCTACATTTTGTGTTTGCGCTCTTGGTTTTTTGTTAACTGGCAGTTTCGTTTGCACTTCGAGAGCAACAAGCGTCTGAATTTATACTTTTAGCTACCTTGCCTCACTGTAAGGTATTTTGTTGAGTATGTTAATCCATGCTCCCTACGTATAATTATTCAGTTTACGGGTGTAAAATGAATCAACTTTGATTCATGTGCCAGTATCGATTTCACATTTCGCTGAGAGGTTCAGGCGT
This sequence comes from Schistosoma mansoni, assembly GCF_000237925.1. Taxonomy (NCBI): domain Eukaryota; kingdom Metazoa; phylum Platyhelminthes; class Trematoda; order Strigeidida; family Schistosomatidae; genus Schistosoma; species Schistosoma mansoni. Next base: position 132,621 of record NW_017386090.1, on the reverse strand, counting down.
ATACATTTGGAACAGTTTTTATCAGATTTCCCACTTTTCTGATAGCTTTGAATAATATACCACAAAGCAAGCTGTTCCTAAAAGATTATCTTACATCCAATAGTCATCAAACCTGTGCAAAAATGTCTAAATTGCAGGTTAAATTAACGATGCGACATGTGAAGATTTGTCATGGTTCTTTATCTTATAGTTCATTAGTTGCCAGGGCAATAAATGCTCTTTGTGCCGACTGTCATCTGCAGTGGCTAGTGGTTAACATAATCGACTTTGAAGCAGGACGTCGTATGTCGAAAACTTGTTTTTCTCCGGTTTGTAGATTCAAATAATATTACTGACCCTCACACTACTCAGTCCTGAAAACGAGTAACGCTAGCCGCACAGTCACTGACTCACTGCAGTTGTTAAATGTATTACTAGTCATGCGGATGGGAAATATCTCAGATTGGTCATTTAATCTGAATAAGCTCAAAAACACTACTGCCCACTATTCTTTTGATATGTGTGTCAGATCAAACAAATAATTCTCGGAAAAACTTTCCAATAAGGACGAATGGGAATATTATCCGATTGTTAAGACACTGAAAATATCCATGTTTCATTCTACAGAACATGATTTTTCTCCATAATATAAAATTTGATATACCAGACGGTTGATTAGTTTATTGTTATTAAGTGGGACTCATGTGGTCTAAAGCCCTCAGTTTCCAAGATAATATACTAGTCCAGTGCTTCCAGGTTTTCCATGGTGATCTAGCTTCAATTGACTCATGATCTCAAGTAAATGAAATTACTGAAATCTCCACAAACCCCCCTTCTTATAATATACTAATCTGTTGATAATAATGTTATAGCGAGGACGGGTGGTTCACATCCATACGGTTTGTCTTTTTGTAATTGGATGACAGAATACACATCGTCTTTTGTGAGTTGTAGATAGTTGAAGTATACTTGAATTGTAATACAATAACATGAACTACTTTGGCTTTAGGACTTCACTAATATCTGCTTCCGTTCAGAAATTTCGAGTTTGACACTAAGTGATGCCTACCAATCAAGCTATATTAGCTTTGCATATTTATAAAATCAACGGTGTCACTGGTTCTTTTTCTATATACATCGCCCCCAAACATTAAGTCTTCTATGCTGTGTTTTCTAACCATTCAGTAACTTTGATATATGCATCGGTCCATGTTGCCACACCTCATTAGCACAACAAGATGAACACCAGATTCATGGAAGTAGTTACTTCAATGATAGTCATATATAGAAGAAAGATTGTGTATAATGATATAATACAGGAATAAAAAAAGGTATGAAGAAATTTTAATGTTACAGTTAGTGGCTTCAAGGACTGGTGCCATGTTTTGGTTTGACCGCCCCTAACTTTCTTCCAACCATTCCCAACACTAGTCAGCATCGCACGTCTTGTTGATCGGTGTTCAGGCATATGTAACACGTGGCCCAATCATCTCAATCAATGTAGATTCAAGACCTCATCAACTGATTTACCATAATACCCTAATACTCTGAGTCCAACCTCACTATTAATTACATAGTGATCCCAGCATATGCTGGCAATACTTCTAAGACATCTGTGATCAAATACTAGTAACTTACGAATATCTTCTACCCATAATGGTCTCGTTTTTCAGCCGTAAAGTAGAACAGAGCGAACTGCTGCTCAGTATACTCGTCCTTTAATTGATAGACGGATATCTCATCTTTGCCATAGGTGACATATGTTCAAATGTTGACATAAGTCAGTCAGTCCTGGAACAACTTGCATTTCGAGGGAGAGAAACTCATTCCAAACATTCTGGCGTTGTTGCTCAGTGCTAACAAAAGACTGCCTTTTATCAGCATCTTCAACCAACTGGACTATGTCATCTGTATTCTAAATCGATAAGTGGACCTCCTGGTAGGAGATCAATTCCTGAAAATTCAGATAACAAAAGCGTTATTTCGAGTGGTAGGTCGATGATGAAGTTGAACAAAAGTGGAGATAGTGGACAGCCTTGATGGACACCACCTAAGGTTGCGAAATTAGATGACAGTTCGCCATTAGATCTGACTCTACTAGTGGTGTTCGACTAAAGAGCCTTCGCAAGGTTTATGTACTTCTGAGGTTCAACTTTCAATGACAGACACTACCACAGAACCTCTCGGTCCACAGAGTCGAATACTGCTTTTAAGTCAAGAAAGACCATCGGCATGGCTACTTGTCATAGGCGAACAAAAATTGTTATGGATCTATATATAAGAGAAGAGAAGATAATAGATGAAATTTTCACCATACATCAACAATAGGTTCACTACAGATCAACCACTGATGGACAAGTGTACAAGTTCTATGAAATGGTGAAGATTTGTAGCTCAGGTGGATCATTTTGGAGTTTTGTTCTCTGAGCTGGATGGTTTGGTCATGGAGCTTTCATCGTTCTTCTACCCGAAGTTGGTGCTGATGTCGTTCAGTGGTTTAACCACTTATCAGATGGTTTTTATGGCTCAACTGCTAAATCCACTTGTTGAAAATATTCATTAATGCTGTACTTGTTTACATCATTAATTTCATGTATACCATGGTTTATTACTGTTCGGAGTTTTAGATGGTGACACATTAAAGTGGATTCTATTTTCATAAGGATAGGGATAGAAGAAGTAAATGAATAAGATATCAAATTTTCCAGTGATATACAACACTAAGAACGTATTGCTGGCTTATGATTCCAATTTTTTGAGTATATTATTAAGAAGAGCAGAAGAACCTTGAACATTCTTACCAACTTTGAACGAATAATCAATACTTATCTCGTCGGCAATCTTGAGTTGTCACAAAACAACTATAGAGTTCGAAGATCACTAGATGAGCCGTTACATGACTACTGAATAGTATCATTTTTACATGTTTGTTCACTGAGCAGTAATCTGCTCTACTTTGCTTTACGGCTGTGAACTATACCCAATTAAGGTTGAAGACATACGTAGTATATGGTCATCAGTGTCTTTGAAGCATATCGTCGAAAAACCGAATAGGAAACGTTATGGTAACGCCTAGGAGGTAATCAGTCTATTGATAACACTGCTAATCTTCATCAGTAGTTGTTGGTGCTTCATGTCTACTCACTTGTCGCTTACTTAGGCGTGGTAGCATACAAGTGGGTAAAAACTGGCTAGGTGTAACAATATGACATGAAGTCGTTGGCTGTTGAATTCAAGTGTGGTTTCAACTTGAATTCATTGATATATTATAAACTGCCTTATTTAACGGTAACCGGAAATATAAAGTTTAGCCAAGTCATCTCACTATAGCGAGTTTATATTATTTTGCTTGTTTTAAACATTCTCTGATATAAATGATAAATTAATGATCTCACCAAACAGTTCTTTACTATATAATCATTGATAACCACACACCAATCCGTTGCTCTAAAGACTCGCAAATGACTAACTGCTCTCGGGAATTATTTTTACACTTTGCAATGATTCATACTTGTAATTGAACTTAGAAATCGCGTACATATAAACCCAGTGAGAACTACAGTTGTATTCGGACAGCCAGATATCCAACTAATTGGAATGTCAATTAATACAATCTATAAAATGTACACTAATATATGTACAACCGGCATTAGTTACAGCCATATGTATTAAAATGGCTGGTATGATAACATTCAATTGTCTTATGCTTCTGATTTTTCATAGTCTTGACATGTTCAAACTGGTTTCGTAATTTTATCATGATTTTATTTTATTAATTAGATGGTTAGCCTACAATTATTTACTGCTAAATCAGTTTAAATGTTTCATTGATAGCAATTGTGGGCACCTACTATTACATAGTGTATATCAGTTTGGTATTATTTTATTTATTTAAACACATAAATATTGGTACAAGGAAGCACCAGATACATATACGCCGCACAAATCTCATTCGATTTGTGTGAGGGCTGGGATACTGCCCAGGTGCCCAAACTGAAACAGGTGGTTTTCATACAGGGCCACACCCGGAGCCTTTGACCTAAAGGTCTAATCCACAAGGCAGTGGAGAATCGTGAGGAGATGCATTCCCATGGTAGCCGGTGACCAACGATTGTTTCATACACCATTTGTTCCCTCAGGATACTGGATCCCATGTACACAATTGGTTTGGAATGATGGTTTTCCAACTTCTCTAGGTGAACTCGCAGTGTCCACCAACCCGGTTAAAGCTCCAGGCATTCGCTTTTCTTCCTCTCAATTTCGTAAACAACAGTAATGCCACGAGAAGGAGTTGAGTATGACTTCCCTGTTAGAGGCTATATACGCGTGGCCATGTGAGAGCATTTGGAGAGGGAGAGCGGACTCTCCCCACACTAAGCATTATTACGACAATGTTAAAACATTTAATATCCTTACCATTTCATTAGTAAACTGTTGTATAATCTTTAAAGTGGGGATTATTTTAAGGGCATCTGCACTATTTAAGTTTATGCCATATTTCAATCGATTGTAAAGCTGCGGAAATGTATTTGTATTAGACACGCATAACCGTGTAATTGGATTTGGTGTGTTCAATCATTTGAATCGACTTAGAACTAACTTTAACACTGAGTACACATTATTAAATCTCATAATACACAGAACAATCAACATAGAAGTATCGGAAGTAGAGAGGGGACAAGTATAATTAAGGTAGTAAGCTTTGGTAACAGTATGAAAAACCAAGTGCCACGATCCCTTATCCATGGCTTAGTAATCGTCAATCTGCTTCCCTATATGTATTATCAAGGTATTTGTGTACAACATTGAATAGCCTGTTTAAATCTCAGTCCAGCCCCTATCGTTCGATCAACTTGGATGGCATCACCAGACTTCACACAATATTTGTAGCCCAAAGTCAGATATATAGAACCCGAATTCACTAAATGAACAGTTACCTACTATATTTCCACTTTCTATATATAGATTCAACGTAATGTTCTAAATTAACGAAATTCCCAGTGTTCTTATCAGAGTTTTGTGAAATTAGCGTTTTATTAATTAACTGAATACATGCAAACTGTCTAGATCACTCTACTTTCTAAATAACTCAATAATGTTTCGAAGTAGTGTTGTATCCTAGTTGAAGGGGTTAAATTTATAGATTGTATTCATCACAAACTGATCTCATTATTGAAAATCAGGAAGCATTGGACAAAAATCTTTCGCCCTAACATGGTCAACTCCTCCAGTATTTACGTCGAGATATTCCTGAAGTCCTAGTGAGAAGTCAACTGATGGAGTTCAGAAATATAATTAAAACACGTTTTCATTAGTGGCACTTGATGTACGTTGCACGATATCGCAAAATGATTGCAGTTGAAATTATACCATTGAACTGTGACTCTAATTTTACTGATTAAGCGTTCGCCATGTGACCCCAATTTCCAGGGTTCGCTCCTTGATCTGGTTGTTGTGGTTGAGAAGTATGTGTATTGAATCTATTTGGTCAATTATTCTCCAAGTAATGTGTCATATTCAATTCGTTTTATGTTATTTCTGCTTTTTTAAAATTTTCATATCAGTTTTGTTCATCGAAATGGATATTAGTTTGTCAGATAATATATTGGCGTCAGAATTAGATGATCAGCTAACCAGAATTTCTAATCATCATTCTCATTCCAACAGTACTGTATCTACACATGTCAGTAATTGCAATGATTTCACTGGAACAACATATTTTACTACAAATGTTTTAGGTAATGTTATCACACACAACTTACAACATGTAGCTAATTTACAAAGTGATTGTAATAATAATGTTTTACTCGATGAGCAAGATGTTGATCACAATATTAGTGTCGGTAATGATAATGATGTTGTTGTTGGTGACGACAATGACGATAATTTGTTTGATGATTTATCTGCTGCAATCGAGGCAATCAATGAAGCGAGTCGTTTAAACTCTGCGTGTGATAATGATATTGATGAAATTGATGGAGTTTGCTGTGATGATGATGAGAGAGGAGTGGTAGCCTCCAATGTTATGTCATCATCATCAGCAGTACAACAGTTACAATCACTGAGGAATAGTGTCCCAGCTATCACAACATTCCACTCAATATCGTCATCATCATCACCATGTCATTTAATGACGCATCCACTATTTGCAAATATTCCTATCACCACTACAACCGCAATTGGTACTGACGCTACAAATCAATTTAAATGTGATACTGCCGATCAAAAAGTTGATGAGAATCAATATATACATGAAAATGAAAATGTGGTTGGAAAGCCAGATCCAACTGAACTGGGATCTAATAATTGTATCAGTCATATTGTACCGTCATTAATGACAACCTCATCATCACGTTCCATGAGTTCGGTTCAATCAAGTTGGCGTTTACTATTACGTCCAATATTTGAGAAAGCTTTAATTGAACGGTTATGGACTAGTGGGGAATTGGGGTCTTCAAATCCACACTCTTTATTACTATCAATGTGGTTTTATATTTCACGTCATTTCGGTATTGGATGTCGTACAGATCATGCTAAACTTGCATACGGCAATATTGTTATAGGTGTGAATTCAACAACTGGTGAACGTCATTTACAGTTTACTAGGTAAGTATATATATATATATATATATATATATATATATATATATATAAGTGGAGCATAATGAAGCTTTATTAAATGGCATTATTGTCATCTTAGGTCTACATATTTTAGGATTAAGTAGTGAATATTCAATGGGATGTGCTGTCATTTCTTCCCAGTTTTCTGTTTATTTGAACCATCGATTTGTAAATATTGAAATTACTGGGAAGGCTATACTTATAATTTGTTCACAGAACTGATCTTCGGATGTCAACGTGAAATATTTCAGAGAACAGAACCATTAGTCAATTGACTAAATACACGATTTTACACCGTTTGGTTGATAATAGATTAAGGATGAAGGTAAAAAAAACTCCTTTTTACCATATATCCTCGATTATGAAATAATTTTGTGTCACATTACATCTATACGTTCCTGTTACTTCGTTCGAAAGAGTCGTATTACCATGTAAACTACAGCATGTTAACAATCTTAATCTTAGATACGACTAAGGATTTACAATTATATCCTCTATCTTTAGATGGTTGAGACCTATATATACGCTGATAAAGACTTTTATATAAGAGGAAGCCGTATCATCGTTGATAATCACATTGAAGATCGTTTTATTTCAGTGAAAGAATTTCAATGAGTCATTAAATAATATGAAGAAATTCCATCAAGGAAAATTCTTTTTTCGACGATATCATTTTATTAGAGCTGTACACCCGTGTTTATAGTTATTTTTACATGAAGTGGTCTATAAAAATAGCGATAGATTGCGTGATTAATTAAGGTACTAAAAGTCAATCAAAATTTAATGTTACTTAAGAGTCCGTGGGTCATAAGAAATGAGATTTGGAAAATTATCCTAGTGATGATTAAAAAGAAAGTAAAATTAGGAACAAAAGTATGTCAAAATAGGATCTATGACAGAGATATGAAAGATAACTGTCCACTTGAGATGGTTAGGCCACGTGTTACGTATGCCTGAACACCGATTACCACGACGCGCTATGCTGACTAGTGTAGGGGATGGTTGGAAAAGAGTTAGGGGCGGCCAAACCAAAACGTGGCATCAGAGCTTGAAGTCACTAACTTCTAGTCTGAGCCATGTTGGCAGATGCAGACTACCTGGTTGGGGTCCGCGTGACTATCGTAACCAACGGTTGGAGACTGTGTGACATGGCTCAGAATCGATCACAATGGCGTCGGTGTATACACTCTTTATCTTCCCTTAAACCTTGAGATTAAAATTGCTTCATAACTTCCTTCTTTTACTATATCCTTACATACAACCTATCTTTTATATATTACCACCACTAAATTATCTATTTCTATGAAGCCGGTGTTCATCTTGTTGTGCTAACGAGGTATGACAACTTGAACCGATGCATAAATGTGCCTGGTCCTACGTTGTAGTTGACTGACTGACTGACTTGAAGAATATAAGAAGACGAAGAAAAAGCAAACATGTGTCAAGAAATAACTGATAAAATGCTAAAGTATGTTAGGACCATGTTAAACTAAGGGGTTGGAAATACCTCTTTTGAACATAAACATCTGGCTCAAGTTGATAGATCGCCAAAACCTCAATTATGCACAATCTTCTTATCTAGATTCACTTAGAACTAGTTCGTCTTACTTAGGGAATGATTTTGAGTAATGATTCTGGCGGAGATAGATGACCAAAATTGATTAGATGTTCAATAATCAAGCTATTTAATTCACCTTTCGATAATCATACTGGATAGTGCTCAAAAATACGATTAAGAAGAGCACGCTTTATAAGAGCGGTTATTATAGCAAACTTCACAAAAGCAATTAAACCGGTAGATATACATTGTTGTGGTCCAAAGTGGCGGTTTATTCTTATCACATTTTTGTGTCAGGTATCCGCTGTAGAATACAATTCGTAGTTCAGTTGGATGAAAGGTCTTATTCAAAGATTCGGATAGTCGATTTCGGCGAGACCATAATTTTCTTTTGTTGTTCATATTGTTAGTTTCATCTCACTCTTTGGACATTGTATTCGGCAACTTATTTAAATACATTATTTGTACTTAATCGTACTATGATTATAACTGACTGACTGAAATACTTATGTTTTGTTGCACATATATATTGAATAAGTAACTTAACATTTCATAATCCTCATTATTTATATAACTGATTTATTTTCATACTTAGAAATCCTTACTAACTACTTGTAGTTACTATTATTACTGTATGTTTATATTATAGCCTTCCACATGGAGCTGTTTCAGTAGGAACATTAAGAAAAGTATCAAAGAGTACTAAAGAGTTTGCACCACCGGTAAAACCACGTCAACCAGATAATCTTCTTCCTGAATGTCTCACCAAACCTGATCGTTGCCCAGTTCGTTTATTTGAAGCTTTCTGCTCACATCGTCCATGCTCGTCAAACTCTGTTGAATCTCCATTCTATTTACAACCTGAACGATGTAATTCCATAATTCATGCATCAATGAATAATCCAACTTGGTTTACATCGAATGCTCTTGGTAAAAACAAAATTGGTTCAATGTTGAATGGTGCATTACAAAATATCGGTATGCCTGTTGGTCGACAAGTTAATTTAGGCCGATTTTGTGATTCATTAATCGCTGCAGCATTTTCACAATCCGGTGGTGGTAATGTCGGTGAAGCATTACGTAGTTTATTATTCTTAAATTGTCGACCGAATCATCATATACCAGAATCATTATTACCAAGTATTGCATCGTATGCAGAGAATATTGTACAAATGTCAACAACACCGAATTCACCAGTTTATACATATTTAACTAAGATATGTTCAGTAAAAGCTGTGAAAAATGTTAAGAAAACTAGTATAAAACTAGCGAAAATTCCGTCGAAACTATCGTATTCCGTAAGCGTTAATCCTAAAAATAATGACCATGATGTTAATGATAATAATGATGGTAATAATCATTCAACCAATGTCACTAGTAATTTACCTGTAACTTCTACGACAAATCATACTTGTATTGATAGAGTCGGTGTGAATCATTTGAATCCATTATCATCTACTCCTACTGAAGGAAATGTTTGTATTAATTCGAAACGGACAACTATTTGTTACAAGTATGTATTGGTAATGTTTTTGCATGTCTATGTATAATAATACCAAGTTGTTTTACTGTTATTTTTGTGTCGACATTCCTGAAAGCAGAGACATTCCATATCAAGTCATAAATTCATAAATTCTCTATGACTGACTAAAATTTTATTCATTAGAGAGATATGGTATTCCAGTTCATGGAGTCATTGACTATTAGATAGAGTTTTGTTGCTAGGTTCTGATTACCTGGTTAAAGCTTGTCCGATCACCTTAACTAATGGCTTCAGACTTTGAGTGACAGTTCAGAATCGGTTGCAATGGCGCAGATGGATTCACTCTTTCTTTAGATTTTGAGTTTTAAAATTATCTGATATATATATTTCTCACTAATTCATTTCATCTTCTCGAACTATATTATCTAAACCTAAATTTTTCTGCTGTCACTGATATTGTTACTACTTATATTACTCGTGAATCTTTGTCTTGATATGATATGATAGTTTAGATCGATGCGCGTGTTTGACAGTTTCTACGTTTCTAGTCACTTATTGACTTGGCAGTTTACTAAATTGTCTAAATCTTTATAGGACATGGCACATATGTGGAGTTCAATGAACGAACAGTCTTGAATCTAGTTTACAAATTACTATAATATGTGGAGTTATGACTCATAGATTTTTAAGTATAATTAACACACTATCAACAATCGTACCTTACGTACTCAAAGTCCACTTAATCTACTTCATTACGGGTATTATATTTAAAACCTACACAATAAACTTGTTTTTTGTCTAAGTATCTACTAAGTATGACAATATCGATTCCGAAAATTCCAAATAGTTAATTCATTTCATACTTCAAATCGTTATTATTAGCATTGACTACATAATTGGATAATTTAATATTGAATATTGCCAATGAAATTCAGATAAATGCGATGAGGAAGCTATGTGACTCCTCATCAGTGCTTATCCACCACCCAATATCTGGGAAACAAACTCGGTACCTTAGGTGTTCCAGGTGAATGCTAGATGTCTAGACAACTGAATCAACGGGGTAGTATCATCAGACTTAAAATGTGACTCATAACCAACTACCTGATGAATGAGTCAATTAAAATTAATTAATTTAATTGGATAAGCAAGTCCTAAGGTACAATGTGACTTCCTTTATCTACTTAATCCGTTCGATGTTGTTATATCACAATACCGTTTTCTTTTTTGTTTACAGCAATTTTTGTGAAAAATTAAGTTTTGGAAATTTCTCTTAATTTCTTGTTATTTCTTTCAAGTGGGATTCCGGATTTCATTCTTTATCCTCAGATCCATATCATAAATCTAGTTATTGGATTGGAGACCGTTTTTTTTCAATGTTTTCCCTATGTACTAACTATTTAGCGTTTACATCCAGTGTTTTTGATGGTATACGAAGAAAAATACTTTTAAATTCATAGATCCATCAGAAATCAATGTTTTTGAGTTAGTAGAATGACAGATCAGTATTTAAGGTATTGACAACCAGGTAATAACATTAGCCCTCACACTTAGTGTGACTAAAAGTCAAGTGTACGAATCTGCACCTGGTTGATGATTGTGTTACAAAGTGACTAACAGTCAAACATTCACAATAATAGTAATAATGGTTGTACTTTTAGTCTTGTATGCCATTAAGAATTTCTTCTCTCCTCCCTATAAAGTACGATTGTGAACAGTTGATCTCTATTATTCCCAGTGGATTTGTTATTCAGCAGTTAGAAATGATTGTGGATTTTCTTTAAATCTATTCAAGTCACGTAGATCTTCCGTACAAACACAAAAACATGTTTTAATCAGAAAAGGGTTTTTTGGAGATTGTAGTAATTTAACAGTTGATTTCATGAGTCAGTTAAAGATAGACCTGACTGTTCAGTGCTTCCAAGTTTTCCGTGGTGGTCTAGCTTTAATTGATTCCTGAATTCAACTATTAAATTACATGTTTCAGTGTTTCTGTTTTTTTTAATAGTCGTGTTCATTGGTCGATCTAATCTAGACCACCATTCATAAAAAACCTCATCACTATTTTTTTTTATGATGGTGCAGATGATTTGGGTGGAGTCCCACTGGGTGGTATAGCTCAGACAACTAAACAATACCATAAAGTTATTCTCACACCACTATTAATGATCAGAAAATCAGTATATTGTGTGAATCACATAATCAAATCTCTCTAGTTTATAAAATAACCTTTATTATGCTGTTAGATCTCCCTCCCTCTCTCCATCCTCCTCCTCTCTCTTGTATTTTATACTCTTGTAAATGTATCTCTCAATTAATTAGGTCTGATACACAATGTCCAGACGCTCATCACCTCCTCATAATCATAAATTTATTTATTTTTAATTGGAAGAAGTAAAATGTCAAGATCGTCTTTATCGCATCCTTCTTTTTATCATGTTTCAAATGTTTACTTCCGTCTGATTTTTGAACTATCCTAATGTTTAGCTAGTAAAAAGTTTACGACTTGTTTGTCTGTCTTTTAATATAGTAACCAGTAAGATAGAAAGTGAACTTATTGATTAATTGACTGACTGACTGGTTATTTAAAAGAATGAGCCAAATGTAATTAATCACACCTTTGAAATGAAGACAAAATTAGGGATAATTTGCTTCATAGAGTAACTGCTAATACAAGAAATAACATTGAAATTCATTAAATCTCACAAGGCAATCCAGTTGTAAAATACACTAATAACCGAAGTATATCTTACAATAGACAATGAAAAGTATTCTTGTCACGCTTAATCTAACAGATCATGTAATACTGAAAAATACTACGGTGTAATCATTAGACGTTTGATTGCTTTATTTGCTTAAACATCATTCGATGAATATACTATTAGGTAGAGAGGTGTATATAATTTAATGAATTTGTTGTCAATCCATAGATCACAGATTTACACTTATTCTAACATCACTGTTCAAAAGTATCTTGTAGTGCTGTAAAGTATGGTACATCGTGTTTTTATAAGTTGATCAAAATTTAGGTCTAGATATTCCGTTCAGTGCACGACAGTTTATCAATTATATGCTCTAATTAGGGATGTGATCTTTTAAAACTGTCAACTGTAGATGTTTAACATATCACTGACCCTTAAACACACAAGAAGATTTGTGATAGTTTAGTGACCATTGGACATTTAAATATACTCAAAGAATTGAAGCTGTTGTTTGTTAAATGTGAATGGGAATAAAGTTCATATGAGGATAATCATCCTTTTTCAATATTGAATAAAAATAACTTTTTTTCCAAGCGTTTTCCTGTTTATTTAATGAATCTCTATTGCATACAAGAGGGTTATTTTCACTCAGGATTTCATTTCTGCTTATGTCTTTTGTGAACACGCTACCGTAGCACATCCCAACTTCCCTAGATTAAAAAAGCAAATAAACTAAAAGTTAGAGCTTGAAATGAAATCTTCAGTGAAAATTATGCGCCTTTATGCAGCATTCACTCACTAAATATGAACGGAATAGTGTGAAGTAATGGAAACATATTAAACATTAGAAATCGGACGCGCTACAAATTCATAGACACGTAACCTGTCCCATGAATTTCACACGAAATATTCACTATTGACTATTTACTTCATTTTCATTTTCGTGTCGATTTTGCTTTTTAGACCATACTTACATAGAACATACTTATCATTCATATGGGATGATTCATACGTTAAAAGTACATAATCTGCATGTGATTATTTACATTTGTATGTTTGTTTATGCCTGCTAGTTGTTTTCCAATGGTCACAAGCAACTTCGATTTAAAATTTTCATTATATGACCAAATTTGCTTAGCGTGCTTTGGTAAATCGTTCAAATTTCCTAAATTGGATTGTATACCTGTCTTACAAAAAAGAGTTCTCAATGACTCTCTTCTTGCTGTGGTTGTCCTGAACATCCTCAGTGTCCAATAAGTGCGTTATTATATCCACTAGTTAGGTCACTTCACCATCCATTTAGTGAGTTATTTCTGTATATTGGGGTGTAATCTTAACCAAAGATTTCATTTCGAACGTTTATTATGATTGTCGCCTATGAACAGTCAATAGGGCACAGCTCAGTATACTTAATGAAAGACATACAAATGGTGAAAGTCAAAACTTTGAATAAAATCGAAAATGGATAGTGGCTAGCAGTGGAATCCAGGACGCGCGTTTCGTCCTATTTGGGACTCGTCAGCTGGATGTACCTGCATCTCAGAGTTGATGTTCACTCTGGGACTCGAACCCAGTAACAAACAATACTAAACTTGAATAAAATCGTTTAAAATAAAACATTTGATATGTAATACCTATCCGTTGAATAAATTGGAAAATAGCCGAGATTTCTGGGTTTTTTCATTTATGTATTGTGTTAAATAAATTCATATCATCAGATTTTGTGTTCTCACTTCTCTCAGTCGTATTCAGGGTGCATGATAGAGATTCGTTTCAAGTTCTAATCGGAATATTAGTACATTGGAATTTTTGGATTATTCACTTGATGTAACATCTCTAAGATTGATAGATGCAGACTACCTTATTGGAGTCTACATGATAATTTTGGTCACTAGTTGGAGACGTTGGATAAAATGAGTCAGAATGGGTCACACTGTCGCAAGTAGATTCATTCTTTAACTTCCATTCGTATCAAGTTCCAGTATCCCTTCATACATACTTTTTCATTCTGTCAGTGACTAATCAATTGTAAATCCCCTCAGTCCTATAATAAAGGTTAATCGCGGCCTGAATAGCTCAGTGTTAACGTTTCAGATTGTGAAGCTGAGTGGTGTGAGATCGAATTCGTCAGGGAGAACCAACTCTCTCAAAATTACAGGTATTTCTTTCTAAAAAATGTCAGATAGCATGAAACTTCTTGGTCCATGGTTTCTTGCTCATTACACAAAAATATTTGTTTCAAAATGGAGTACATAAGTAAACACTTGGTTACCTTAATAAATTAACTACAGTCAGTATAAAAATAATAATGAACTGAAATTACATTCTTCAAACCCTAATCTTTCGGTGTACTGCTTATACTCTTACTACTTCTACCACTATGGGATTTGAATCGATAACTGCATCTCTGTACTAATGTGTTATGGCAACTCGAACTGATGTACGTACGTACGAAGTTCTACGTTGTGACTGACTGAAATTACATTCATCAACGTGTGTAAAAAGTCCAAATAAACTAACATATTTACATGTAAAACATGTGTGTATGTTATTGGATAGTCGATAAATTCATTTATTTGTTTGTTTAAATTTTATGTGTCATTTAACTGTATCTATTGATTTCTTGAATATTAGTTCAAATTTCGATTATTTTTTTTATCGTCATGACAGTCATGAAACGGATACGTACGTGTAGCGTTTTTCTTGACTACGTGTTTATTGTGTATTTTGAACATTTATTGTTTCAATGGCGTGTAATGTTGGGAAATGGTTTTTTCAATAATTATATGTTTTCATAGTTGAAATTATGAGTCAATTGAAGCTAGACCACCATGGAAATTATATGTTTTCTCTATCAGAGTTGGTACTTTGTGATTGTTTAACTAAAACCAGTCCGTGATATGATCTATAAAATCTAATAAGCTCCGCGAACTCTCCTACTGTAACTAACAATATCATCTAACTGAGTTACGTAAACTGATGTTTTTATATATATGACCTTGACTCCTCAAGAATGCTCATTAATCACCTCCAACGCGTCACATTATAAGAAACTAAAAGAATAAAGACACCTGGTCTGTAACTTAGTACATTTTTGTACTTAATTATGGACTACACACCTTTTATTTACAACTGGTGGTACATCTTCAATACTGTAATTTCTCTAGGTTGAATGGATGAGTTACAATTTCTGACCAAAGGTATGAAAAATTAAATCGATAAGGGATTATGTGGAAGATGCTATCTAACTAACTGACTAACACACAACTTTTCTCATATTTCATTACTTTACAGATAGAAATGAAATTACATTTCCGAATTGTCACTGCTTTACTGCAACTTTTCAGAGGAATAAATATAAGTCGTTAAGTTTTTTCAATGGCTTGAATTTCGTTTCTTCATATTAAATTGCTTCCTGCTAGTTACTAATTACAAGTGTTAATAGCTGTGAATATTTTCTAGATGAAAGTTTGGCGGTCATTGTGTTTGAAGTACTATCAGGCTTTGTACATTACTTTGTAGTTTTTTAATTTTTCAAAAATATTATCACGTCTTTTTGGCTCGTTACTAAATGTAGCACATTTTCCAGAATATTCGTGAAACTCACGTTCACTTTCAGCATAAGCTATTTTTGTATTATTTCTATCTTGCGTCTAATTCAGAATCTAAAAATGTGTATATATTATGGATAGTTCGATAATATTTTCAAATAACTTCATCATTCAACGTTCAATTCATCCAATCTAGTGAGTACCACTTTTATTCACTGTGAAATACCGACAATTAATAGGTGATACTACCTAGATGTCCCAAGTTCTACTTATTATTAACTATTGAAGAAACCTTTGATTTTACATTGAACCAGAGATTTAGATTTAAATGAAAAAGACACTGTTTTATATTTATTCAGGGACAAAGATTGAATTCAATCAAAAAAAAATATCTTGATTACAGAAGGATTCACAATGATAATCTCACAGAGACCTTTTTTATTCAAAAGTCGAGATGTAAAACTATTAATTATTTGTCAATTTTTTCCCAATCACTAAATGTTGTGACCGATAACAGTGTAAATGGATGATGTATATACAGCCCTGATTGGCAATTCCCTATAAGTCCCACGGTCCCAACTCATATTGATCTGATTCAGATAAGATTATATTTCCTTTGTCAGTTTTTTAAAAGGGCAGTTAAATTCAATATGAGAATAAGTGTCTGTTTGTGACTCTAGTTTCTCAACCCCGTTTCCCTTGATTGGTTAATTCCATTTACTGTGGTAATGTTAAATTCTTTTTCCATCATATCTGCTTTGCACTAAACTTAGTAACCATCACTCTTTGGATGATGAAGATGATGATGTAGACGACGTAGCGATTGATTCATTTGATTTGGACAACTCCAATTCATCAATTAATAATCCCACTACTGGCGGGTTACATTCAGTACATCAACATTTACATGATAGTCATGTCAGAACTGGAATTGGCACAATTAACAATAACAATAACAACAACAGTGGTAATGATGAATTATTAAATTGTTTGCCTAAAGTCAAATTATCTTCAAGTCAAGAAAATTTGAATGTGGACATTTCACAAACATATCCTTTCGGTAATTTATCTCTATAAAAATAGATTGAATTGTTTTATGTTATAAATAATGAGAATATTTTGAATTGTTAGAGATAAGGTGAAATCTGACTCAATTACTATTTCCTTCATGGACTTTTATTATGGTTAGGTGATTACAAGAAGAGTGATGACCCTTTGGTTAAAACAATTGACTTTCAACTAATAAGCTTCAGTTTTTGGAGTCCTGTTTTATCTAAGTACGTTTAAGCTATCGGGCAGTATCGTTAAACCTGAGATACAAATAGTGTAGGTTAAGGCTGAGCACACAAACGTTTAGCTAACAAATGAGTTACATGAACAGTTGTCATGTTGTTAGCCGGTTGGTAAGTTTGAGAATATGATATGTGTATTACTTATTGCATTGCTGCTTACTTCAACATGTGATATTGCTTGATAATGATCAAATCGGGGTACGACACTCGTATACAATAAGTTTTTCAATTCCTATTATTACTTCTATGTATTATTTATCACAACAATTCGTGATAATTGATCCGATTTTTAGTGAGTGGCTATGTGGAATACTCGATTGATAATGAGCATGTATGCACGTGAAGTAATTGGTTTTAATTCTTTATTAGGTTACTATTTTGAACATTAGAGTTGAATTTGAGGTTGAGTACTGAACATGATATCTTGCTCAACACCAATCTACTTATCAAGTTTTATAGAATAAGTTGGCCGCGACTGACGATGAAATTCAGGACTCGCGTTTCGTCCTGTATGGATGTACCTGAATGCTAGTGTTAACTTCGAATCCACTACCTTTCGCTTCAAACACCAACAAGTTATGCATCAAGCGGCTAGTGAGTCCAGTTAGGCAATAACTTTTTCAATAGGTATTATCTTTGTATCAAAATTAGTAAGGATTTTGAAGTATTCCTGTGTTAACATCTAACGAATCTCAAATAGAATGAAACAGGTGCCCTGGTACGTCCGAGGATGGGGAGGGTAAACTCTCCCTCTCGAAATCCCATCACATAACCACGCTTATACAGCCACTGCCAGGAAAGTCTTACTCACCGCCTTCTCGCACCAGGGGTGTTGTTTACGAAATTGAGAGGACGAAAAGTGAGTGTCCGGCGCTTCAACCGGGTTGATGGACACGGAGGACCCAAGTAGGGGAGTTGGAAAACCCTGATTCCAAACCAAAGGTGCACAAGGGCTCCAGTATCCAGAGGGAACAAATGGCGTATGAACCAATCGTTTGTCACCGGCTACCATGGGACTGCATCTCCTTACAATGCTCCACTGCCTTTGAATCAGACCTTCAGGTCAAAGGTTCGGGGTGTGGTCCCCTGAGAAAATCACCTGTTTCAGTCTGGGCACCTGGTCAATATCACAGCCCATACAAAATCAAGTGACTTGTGTGGCGCATGTGTATTTGGTGCCCCTTTGTACCAATATTTGTGTTCAAATAAATAAAAACGAATGAATATTATCTTTGTATCAAAATTTGTAAGGATTTTGAAGTATTCCTGTGTTAACAACCAGTGAGTCCCAAATAAAATGAAGCAGATGTTCTGGGTTTTATTAATAGTCAATCTCTTCATAGAATAATGCCAATCTTTGAACACATCTAGTTTTCTTTCAACCTACTCCTACATTAAAAAAACATTGGTCGTTGAAGGAGATTGTTGGACATACTTAATGCATACTCCAACCACCTTAGCTGATGAAGATCCACTACATCAACAACCAATTTGTTATCTTTATGCAGCGTCATTCTTCTATTTTTAAAGGTCACATTTCACAGGCACAAATGAAATTGGAATAAACTGTTATGTTGTAGTAATCTTCAATAATCTGTTTTCCATGTTGCCATTTTAATTGTAGGCAATATTATTCAAGCACAAGGTGGTGGTGGACAGACGTTACTCGATATAAATAGTAGTCAACTGGTAAATTCACAACATCATCAACTCCAATATTCTCATTTTCCACAACAACAACCGTTGAATAATCCGACGGAATTTCTTTTTACACCTTTATCATATCCTCCTAATGCCAATGTAAATATTTCCTCATTTTCTCCTGCCGTAATATTTGTACCAGCTTCATATACAACAGCGACCGGTCATGATCGTATGGAATTTGTAGCTGGTCCCGGCGGCACTGGTGTTGATGTATCTGATTCATCTGTTGTTGCTTCTTCATTGACGATATCGCCTAATTTAGGCATCTGTTCATCGATATCTGCTGCATTACCATTAGATGAGAATATGATTGATATCTGTAAGTTAGTATTTGTAAAGTTCTGTTCACACATCTATGATGTTATGGTATTTAACAAGCTATTTTCAGATGTCGTTATTTGTCATTATCACCTTTCTGTATTGTAGTTATGGTCTTCGTTTTTTTCGTAATGCATACATTCATCAATAGTAAAAATAAGTAACAGAACTGTTTGATTTTTGATTGGTCATCATTTGTAGGCTGTGATAATCCAACAACAACGGTTCATTCACAAGATTTTTTATATTTTTCATAGTTTACATCACGAACTAACCAATAGTTATTCAATTATTGAAAACGGCGAACTATTGGACAGCTATTTCGTCCTAGTATGGGAATCCTTGTGAGTGAACGTCCACAACCCTCCATCCGGGACTGAACCCAGAAGCTATAAATTTAGCTTCGAGTGCTTAACTCTCTAGACCACTTATTCGGCGCCTATTGGATGGTTCTGTGAATCGGCAGTACTGAGAAGTCCCATTCTAGGCTGAGTCAACTGTCCAGCACTTCATGGTTTTCAGTGGTTGTATAATTAAAGTCACTTCATGATGCAGACTTTGTAATTCAACAATCTGCATAAACCCGTTGCAATTAAATTTCGGAAAGTCTCGGACAGATTAAACAAAATATGATTTATATTTAATTCACGCTACCTGGCTAAAATTGGACAGGAAGTTATTAAGAAACATTGTTTTAAAAAAATTCTCTCACATAGACTCATAGTTACAGTCTTTTATCAACCTTGGTTAAATGGAAATTACCACCAGTGGCTAATTGATACTCTTCGAAATAGACATTTTTGATTTT
Source organism: Schistosoma mansoni (assembly GCF_000237925.1). Lineage (NCBI taxonomy): Eukaryota > Metazoa > Platyhelminthes > Trematoda > Strigeidida > Schistosomatidae > Schistosoma > Schistosoma mansoni. Next base: position 112,605 of record NW_017386090.1, on the reverse strand, counting down.
TTATTTGATTCAATGGCAGTCCATAGGATATTCCAGTCAATCAGTCATAAGAGACGTAGAATCCTATACATATCTTCGTCTGTTCAAATTTCCACAATATACGAGCACACCAAATTGAAATAATCATAGCCAATACCAGAGTAGTAGGAGTAGTAGAAATATTATCGATGGTAGAAACAATGAGGTATGAACATTACGTTTCGTGAAGAAAGAATGAATTGGCGAAATAAACAGTACATGATAATTCTTAGAGTTAATATATAACAAGAAATGAAAAATGAATACATCTTCAACATTACGACCGATTCTGAGCCATGCTGCTTATTATTGGTTACAAACTTCGAGCGAACGCCCAACCAGATAGTCTGTATATAGCGACATGACCCAGTTCAACAATCAGTGAATTCATGGACTAAAGGCTTGTCTTTAAACCTATTCGTACACTAGCAAACATCGCGTATAGAGGTGGGTGATTGTTGAACGTACGTAATAAATAATCCATCCACTTTATTTGATAAAGATTCATTATCTGAACAACTAATTTGTCGTCTTTAGCTGGTACTTTGGATCAGGCCTCAACATTGTTCATCTGATGGCTCTAACATAATCTAGCAGATCTGTAATAGTGTTTTATTTCGTTTCCAGTGTTCGGAGGTGTTTTTCGTTTTAATTGTTTATGTATGATTTTGTTTTCTTCCTTAAAATGTACACTAAAAATGACTAATAGATGAACTACTGTTTCGTTTCGCTGTTATAATCTTATAACTTCTGTTATTATTGAATAATTTATTATACATGAAACTCTCTCAGATATTTTTTCTCAACTCACCTCATTCTTTTAATATTCCATATTTATTCAAGCTCGTCTTGGTGGTATTGAAAATCTAATACCTACGGCTATGATTTCATCAAGTACACCACTTAAACAGTCATCACCGGAAGCTATTGTATCACATTGTTTACAGCCAGAGCTGACTACAAAATCTGATTTATCGTCTGATCGAAATGATACAATAATTCGTTGTCAACCTAATGATGATATACGTATTGATCTGCGTAAAACTGGTGGTGGTTCCGGTCGTTCAGTTAAATTGGAATTACGTGAATTATTAGATCTTGTATTAGCTGCTGCAGCTAATACACCGAATTCTTTAGTTTTAGCAGATAGTGGTAAGATTTATTCTCCACTTCCTGGTACATCACAACGTCCTCCAGTCGGTCTAGTTACTCAATTACTTTGGCGTGCTCGTGCTCTAGACGATCGTGGACCATGGATTTTAACTTTTTCTATGTGGTGGTTAATGCAACACTATTTTGGTATTGGTAGCCGAATGCATCATGTACGGTTACGTTGGGGACATTTAAGATTAGTATCTAATGTTATTGATCCTCTTACTGGAGAGTTATGTGAAGCAATTGAATATGTTGGTCCGTCAACATTCACTACAGTTAAAGCATGTGCCCTACTTGAATCTAATTCATCGTCAAAAGATCAACCTGTTCGTCGTGTTTATCCTTCTTCAGGTTGGGGAGAAGCTGAGATTGCAGTTGCTTCAGCCTTGGCTTCTGAAAACAGCGCTAATCGTCCAAGGGTTCGTCCTCTTGAAATCGATCCAACTGTACCCCCCGTTCCTGCTCGTTCTGGTCCTGATTTCGTATCTTTGTATAAATCATTTGCTAGACATAGACAACAAGCATCTTTACTTCCAGAAGCACCATTTTATGTCCAACCTTTACAGGTTAGTGGTTATGTGTGAGTACTATTCTGTTTTGTGATTCATGTCAATTTCAAGGTCAGTTTCATAAGTTTGCTGACTTATTGAGAATTTATTTAGAATCCTAAACTGTGATGTAATAGTCGTTATGATAGTAACTAATCAGACTTTACAATTTACTTGCTGTTACATTCAGCATAACTGACTTGAAAAAGTGAACTTTCATTGATTACAAATTAAAAACACGAAGTTCAGCGAAGGAATCTCTTTTCAACAATTTTATTATCAAGCTGTACAATCGTATATATATATGAAATTTTTTTGTTAAAGTACTAATTCCATGGGGATATGTGAACACTAATAACCAAGATGACGTAATAGAAAGATTAGAATACTAGATTACGTAACACAAATAATAACAATAGATTTAGTAAATATAATTAGATGATTAAAAAGTATTAAAATGACTTTAGTTACAATAATTAAAGGTGTAAAAATAAATAAGGTGATATGTTGAAGATTTATGAATAAAATAATGAAAATATAAGAAGGGGTTTTTGTGGAGATTTAGTATTTTCATAGTTGAAAGCGTGAGTCAATTGAAGCTAGACCACCAGGGAAAACATGGAAGCACTGGATGGCCGTTTTGTCCTATTGTGGGATTCCTTAGCAGTGCGCACCCACGACCTCGCCTCGTGGGATTCGAACCCAGGACCTACCAGTCTCTCGCCAGAGCACTTAACCGATAGACCACTGAGCCGGCCGGGATCCAACGGTGTTTATGTCTAACTCCAACCAATCCACGAAGTTGAGCAACCTTTCACCAATTGTCTTCATTGAGTTGATATCTCACAACAGACGTGGTTTGAACTCCACTGGTCATTGCTCTGGCGCGAGACTGGTAGGTCCTGGGTTCGAATCCCACGAGGCGAGGTCGTGGATGCGCACTGCTGAGAAGTCCCACAATAGGACGAAACGGCCATCCAGTGCTTCCAGGTTTTCCATGGCGGTCTAGCTTCAATTGACTCACGCTTTCAACTATGAAAATATAAGACATAAGTAAAGGGGTACACAGTAATAATAATAATAATAATAATAATAATAATAAAGGCCAAGGTAACGATAACGACAGGGTGTACTTCTTTGGTATGCATAGTCCTGGTTTGTTATTCTTTGTGTTACGTAATCTAGTATTCTAATCTTTCTATTACGTCAACTTGGTTATTAGTGTTCATATATCTTCATGGAATTAGTACTTTAACAAAACATTTTCATATATATATATACGATTGTACAGCTTGATAATAAAGTTGTTGAAAAGAGATTCTTTCGCTGAACTGCGTGTTTTTAATTTTTATTGATTGCTAATATCTTTTGCGATATTACCATTGTCAAATGATTACATGAATAAAGCCATTAATAATAATAATAAAGTTGAGTAAATAATGACGCGTTTTCAGGTGGATTTGTGTAGTGGCGGGTAGTTGAATCAACACACATGTGTTTCGTTCTTTTTAACGGTTCGTTGGTTGGATGTCGACTTTCACACTTCGAGTCGAATTATGTACCTTTAGCTTCAAACACCCAACTCAGTATTCACTCAGCTAATAAGTTCAGAAAACCACTAGCTTGTGCAATGGGGGTATTACCAATGTATATGTAAGAGTTGTTTGAATCCCTCTGTCGATAGATTAAGGACTGAAATTGATCAGCCTCTTTTAGGATATGTGCATACTGTTCGGATGGCTTCGATATTACCATTAAGTCTCGAGGCATTTGGTAATGTTGTTAGGATTATTCCAACAGAGACGATTGTGTAGTTCTGCTTACTATTATATAGATCCGAAGTTGCGTATATCATTGCTACATTGCTACACTGAACGGTTCATCCTTGTTACTTAGGTGCTTAGACAAGTAGGGCGTATTCTTATCGATTCATTCGGTCATGAATTAATTTCAATTGTGAAGTTAAATTAAAAAAATCCACTCATTCAATTTTATAGTTCATCCATTTGTCTTCAAGTCACACTTTAAATATGAAGGGTAGCGATATCACTCAATTGATCGGATCAAAATAGTTGGAATTGATTTCAAACCGTCAAATTGGTGGCTAAAAATCGAATGCTTTACCTCTAAGCCACTGCTCTGCATATGATTGATAGAATTTAAACCTTACTATGTTTTCAAAAGTACTGGTTCGATATAGTTTTTTCGTCTAGTTGTGATAATTATTTCTTAATGTGATCCATTTCCAACATTACCGTAATAAACAAAACATGTTTCCAGTTGACTATTTTTACACTTACTGTTTTCTACCATATTATATTATAACCAACTGCTGATCATCTCAACGATATTGTATTTCTTTCCACTTGTATTCATCTAATCTATCTATTACAGAGTTCAACTTCAGCTCTTCAATCAAAATCTGCAATTGCCTGGTTTAGTGTTGGTGCATTAGGCAAAAATCGTATTGGTGCATTAATGCGTAATATTGTTGAGAAAGTTGTTCGTCCAGATATGCAAAGAATTGCAACAGCTGCTCTGTCAGCGGCCACTACTGCGTGTGTTATAGCTGCGGATAGAGCTGCATTAGCTTTAAATCAACGTGAGAAATTTAACTGTGTTATGGCTAATCGCTGTGCTACTACTACTAATACTACTTCCACTTCTACAATTATTGTTAATCATAATGCTATTACTAGTAACAGTAGTAATAATAATAATGATAATAATAATACTTCAGATTTAAATTATCGTCAACGATCATTAGTTGATAAATTATCCTGTTTACTAGGCACTAATATGTCTGGTACAGCTAATACAAGTAATGATATTCCGTCTACATCATCGTCACCTACGATTATCAATAACATGAATATCAGTCGAACAATTAATACTGGTAGCAACAATACTACTACTATTGGTAATAATAATAATCCCAACATAGTGATGCTTTCGCGTTTAGATAATCCTGAAACCACGAGTATACTTCTTTCATCAACACCGACACTACTACATTCATCACGTACAGAAGAGATGTGCAATTCAAATAATCAATTTTTATTAAAACTACCGAAATTAATGCAACAGTCAGTATCATCATTACCATCGTCAATTGTATCATCTTGTAGTAGTAATCCACTGATGAATACAAATAATAATGATAATAATAATAAATCTTTATCATCTATGATTACTCCACTATCCGGTAAATTGTCACCACCAGCACCACCGCCCCCAGCACAAACATCATCATCGTCATCATCAACATTAGCTGACTTTCGTAATCAAATGTTATACGAAACCTCACCAGTTCAACAGCAACAGCAACAACAACAACAAACTTTTGTTCATGATAATGATCGAATTATTGTTAATCCAGTCAATCCATTGAATGCAAATAGTTTTATCCTATTAACTACCGTAGATGGGCATACATTTTTAGCACCTAGTAGTAGTATTTATCCACCAACCTCAACAGCAACGACAACAATAGCGACTAATCAATCGAATAGTTATATCTTGATGCCTAATTCAACAGCATCCATATCCAATGGAACTAATACTGCATTTAATACAACTAATCTATCTTTACAACAATTGGAACAATTCGATCCTCTACAACTTCAGTCTCATCAAACTAATCTCAATTCATTGCAACAAAGTACATTTCTCCTGTCGAGTTCAAGCAATCCAACTTTAAAAACACAAAATTCAGTAAGTTTTCTGTGTATTTTCTCTTTAAATATTATCCGTTTGTTATACTGTTATTTCTTAAATTTCATTTTTTTAGAGATTCTTTCAATTTTCTGTGATCACTTCAATGAAACAATTACTTCAGAGAGACAGCAAGGCATTGGGAATCAGAAAGATAAATTATGATAAAACACCTTTTATACCACTCATTATAAAATTCTAATAAACCTTTAATTGTAGTCGAGGGCGGTGGTGTTCGGACACCGTAGAATGATCATCGCATTCAGCATAGTTCTCTATTTTCAAATGTCAATGACTACATTCTATTCACTGGAGCTAATCTCTTTTATCGTTAGTCGGTTAGTCATAAGTAACATAGAACATAGTACATGTATTCATTGACATCCATATAGATTCAAAACCAGCCGGATTTTCCTGTATTTGTTATTCACGAGCCCTAATTAAGCTATGGATGGTTATTAAAGTGAATATCTTAGACAATATATAGTCAAATTGATTCCCCTATGGTTATCTCTAGAGGATTTTTGCCCTTCCTCATAAATACGTGTGTTCTGCGACCGGGATCTATGTGATGGTATTACGTACAGTTCCCAGACTTAGTTTAACCACTTTCCTTAAATATTTCTAGGGTCATTCCATCATTAGCTTTTGCTCTCCTTCGCTTTTGTTTAACCATAGTTTTTTCCACCCTACTGGAAGTCAAGCGCGGAGGCTTTTTTTAATTTCCTATTCTGATTGTTTTGGAATTGTGGGTAATTGGAGGATAGCTGGAGACTGTTATCATCTTCCAATCTGTGCTCATATGGATTCAACTATTATCGTCACAAATTTTTCGCTTTATTGTCTTGGTGAATGTTTTTTCTTTTGTTTGCTTTGAAATCCAAATTTTGTGCAATTGTTTTCCTAAAAAAATGTTTACTTGTTTTCTGTACAAATTATCATCTTAGTTGACAACGACAACAACCAATCCTACGGCATCTTCACCAGCTGCAAACACATCACGAGCATTTAATCAACCTGTGGCATGTCATCTTATATCACATCCAAGTAGTAATAATAATAATAGCACTAATGCAGTACCGGTGAATTTAATTCTCTTATCTGCCTCAACTTCACCTGGTTTCTGTTCTGCTCCAATTGTATTGAATACAACTTTACAACCTCAAATTCAACATCATCAAGAGCAGTCACAATCTTGTAATTTACAAACAGTTTATCAGTCAGACAATCGTCAGTGTGATTTTGATTTCAGTCTACACTCTGCTAGTAGAGATGGTGGTATATTCATGGATTCATTTCAACCATTAGTTATTCAAAGAAATGATTCCAATATAGCTACAATTGTTTTGAATACAAGTAGTGATGATACACCTGTTCGTCGAACAATCAATTTAATGAATTCAATGAATCCGACAAATAGAACCAACGACAGTAATAGCAATAATAATAATATTAATGATAATTGTAGAATGAAATTATCCCAAGTAAGCACCAGTTCGGCACCTACCACAACAACTTGTATTACGACTACTACTACCACCATACTTCCAGCTTGTAATCAAATATTTTATGGTCGTAATTCATTACGACACCAACAATTACAATCTCCACTTCAAGTTTATGAAATGTCAGACCACCAAAATTTGACATCTTCAAATGTTGAAGGTACATCTACGACGTCAGCTTTAATCCAAGTTAGTTCATTGAAATCAAATTATAATGCACAGAATGGTAGTATTGTTCAAGCTCTTTCATATACTGCTGATAGACAACCGACAACTATTACACAACCTGATAATGTCGCCGGTGTCGGTGATCGCAATGGCGTTACACAATCACAGTTTTCACCATTAATTGAAACGAAATTGGAACCATCAATAAATAATTCTCATAGCCTTCTACAACAAAATAATCATGTGAGTTAAAACAGAATATATTTATATGTTTCACATTCTTAGGGTTTGTTTCTCATTTTATATACATCGAAATACAAAATGTTTCCTCAGGACTGAGATTTTTCTTATGTGAGACAGAGAAACTAATTATATAAATAAGTTTCTGCTATGTGTGTTATTGATCGTCAGTTAAATCTGGATGGATTCAATCGAATATTCACTAATTTTTATAAATTTTCTTGTACTATTTCTATATTTTGTTTTTGTCCTTAGCTTGTAACTTCATCGAATTCCAAGCATAGTCAACCGATAATCACTTTTCTTCCATTAAATAATAATTATTTATTCAATAACTCTGGTAATACTCTTACTTCTACGGCTACTACTACAACGGCGATTACTGGTACTATTACTTCTACTATTGCTCATGAAATCGGTTCAACAATGTCTAGAACTACAACTACAAATAATAATAATAAACCGGATATTTATTTTGAAATTCCCATTAGCAATAGAGACTTGTCTAGCTCAGTTCAAACAGTTTATCGTTTGTTATATACTGACAATTCTGGTCGAACGATAATCACCAATGAGACAGCGTTGATTAATGAAGCCGGTAATCTTGTTATTATCAATAATGACAGCAATAATAATAACAATGATAATCATGGTGTCAGTAGTGAGAATAATAGTAATAATGTGTTGAATGCAATGAGTATACTTGGGACTGAGTACTCACCCTACCACTCTTCTTCCTGCGCTTCTTCATCAACTGATCACTACACTATTGATCATCTTCCGAACATTATTAATCGCCAACTTCGGCCGATACCTGGTTCCTCTGTAGGATTTTCATCAGTATCGTCAACATCAACGTTAACAACAGCGTCAACTTTATCCGTGCCTTTATTGTCCATCGGCAATACGTTGACATTATCATCAACAGCGTTGAAACTACAACAATCTAAACATTCATCGGTTACTACATCGAATGTGAAAAATCGATTACAAACACCAAACGAACATATTAATCTTAATATTAATAATAATCCTGATGAAATCCATGTTGATTTTATGAATGGTATGTCCAATACTGGTACTACTGCTACTACCATTAATACTACTACAACTGCTACTGCCAGAAATGCTACAAATATCAGTTTTGATGATGGTAATCAGTCGATATCAGATTATCATCACCAAATTAAAATGGAAGATAATCGTTGTTCATCATCTTCCGTCATGACAACTGCAGCAAATCCGATGATGTCTAAAGGACATCACAATATGCACAATAATAACAACAATAGTAATAATACTACTAATAAGAATGTTCGAAATAACTCGTTGCTAACTCTCCCTTCTTTGTCAAGTATGACATGTCATTTAATCCCAGTGGAACCGAAACCTGATCAATTGAGAACTTTACAATCTGTGAGTTGTATTTATTACCTGTTATCCAGGTTTTCTTAATATGCTTATGATTAATGTTTTCGTATACGGATTTTATTTATTGAATATTGAAAATTGTTATATCATTATGTTACTTCCAGTAGCTCAAACGTTGACCTTGGTAACATTGAATCAATTAATTGGTTGTTTTATAAAATAATCATTCAACTTAAATTATGAATACATATTAGTTATTGTTTGGGTTTTTCATTTGTTGGCTTACACTAAAGAACTCAGTAGGTAGGTAAGTGGATAATGGGTTTGGTATTTGTAGTGAAAGGTACTGGGTCCGAGTCCTTCATCGTGAATCTCAACATGGGTGTAAGTATATCCGGGTCTAAATCCAACCAAAACGTACTGCTAGCCATATACTTAGCTTGAAACATTCTCACAGTTTTCTCCAAGATCTACACTAGCTATATGGCTAATGTGTCAACGTGTGCCGGAGAGGAGGACAGCTGACAGATGCATTCCAAGTAAGAACCGTAGTCAGACAAGGCTGTCTACTCTCCTCGTTCCTCTTTCTTTTGGTGGTCGACTGGATTATGATGACCTCGACATCCGAGGGGAAGCACGGAATACAGTGGACATCTCACAATCAATTAGAAGATTCGGATTTCGCCGATGATCTGGCCTTTCTATCCCATACACACGAGCAAATATAGATGAAAAAACGAGTGTAGCAATAGCCTCTGCAACTGTGGGCCTCTACATACACAAAGGGAAACATACGATCCTCAAATACAACACAGAGAACACCAACCCAATCACACTTAATGGGGGAAACTGTGGAAGGTGTGGAATATTTCATGTACCTATGAAGCATCATCCATGAACAAAGAGGATCGGATGCAGACGTAAAGGCAAGTATTGGCAAAGCAACAACAGCATTCCTACAGTTGAAGAACATATGGAACTCAAAACAACTGTCAACTAACTTCAAAGTGAAAATCTTCAATCCGAACGTCAAGACAGTCCTACTGTACGGAGCTAAAACATGGAGAACTATTTCCATCATCAAGAAGGTACAAATATTTATAAACAGTTGTCTACGCAAAATACTCGACATTCACTGGCCGAATACTATCAGCAACAGACTCTGGAAGTGGATAGGACGTACATTGAGGAAATCACCGAACTGCATCACGAGGCAAGCCCTAACTTGGAATGGTGAAGGGAAGCGGAAAAGAGGAAGGCTGAAGAACACATTACTCCGGGAAATAGAAGCAGATATGAAAAGAATGAATGTTAACTGGAAAGAACTGGAAAGGAATGCCCAGGACAGAGTTGGATGTAGAGTGATGGTGTGCGGCCTATGCTACTCCATGAGAGGTAACAGACGTACTAAGTAAGTAAGTTTGTTGGAGTGATCACCTTTCAGGTTGTTTACCGAAAATATTAGGTAAACAATTTGTTTATTCATTTTATTGTTAATTTTTTTCTCTTTTCCCCCTCATTTCGTTCAGGTTATTAATTCTGCCAGTGCCTTCCAATGTTCAGATTTTCCTGCATATGTTGAACAGTTATTTCGTAAAGGTATATTGGGTGGTCGAAGACCATGGTGTTTAAATTTTACTGCATGGTTTATCAATACGTTAGTTTTTGAAGTAGAAAATCGTACAGAACATGTCAGTCTACGTTGGGGTGATTTTCGCCTGTGCCAAACTGCAGATAGACAAACAGAATATATTTATTTTATTAATCGAATTACAAACAAACGTTATTACTTAGCTGGATCACCAACATCATATTGTGCTTTGGGTTATAAAAAAAGCGAATTCGATATGAAGTCAATACATGAACCACCTGTTCGATGTCCTTGTCCTGTAGCTATATTCAAAGAATTAAGAAATAGGCGACCTAGTGGTTGTTTGGATCCTTATTCAAAATTTTACTTACAAGTGTGTTCAATTTTCTATTATTACTACTATGATTATTGATGTCATTTCCTTGAATTGTATGTTTCAATCATTTGGATTATGAGTTTTAACTGACTTCATTTGGTTTGTTTATAAGTTTAAATTATCCGGACTAGTTAGTTTTTGTGTTTCGTTATGACTTCTGATATTTTATACATCCTTTTCATTAATTTTTTGTTTATGGATAAAGATGAATCGTGTAGGCGACTAAGAAAATTGGAATTACAATGAACTGTTATGTTAAACTCCAAGCAACTAATGAACTTAACAATTATTAATTTGAATGAAACAGGATCTGTGATATACAGCTCATTCACTGTTTAACGATAGTCATTAAAAATCCCACTCCTGACACTAGACTTATAAGCCCCCAAATGCCCTGGTACGGCCGAGAGTGGGCAGAGTACGCGTATATAGCCTCCGACAGGGAAGTCCTACTCACTGCCTTCTCGTGGCAGGGGTGTTGTTTACAAAATTTAGAGGACGAAAAGCGAATGTCCGGCGCTTTAACCAGGTTGGTGGACACAGCGCGTGCACCTAGGGAGTTAGAAAACCCTGATTCCAAATTAATGGTGCCCATGGGCTCCAGTATCCTGAGGGAACGAATGGCGTATGAATCAATGGTTGGCCACCGGCTACCATGGGACTGCATCTCCTCACGATGCTCCACTGCCTTGTGGATCAGACCTTTAGGTCGAAGGCTCTGGGTGTGACCACCTATGAAAACCACCTGGTTCGGTTTGGGCACCTGGGCAGTATCACAGCCCTCACACAAATCAAGTGAGATTTGTGCGGCGCATGTGTATCTGGTGCCCCTTTGTACCAATATTTATGTGTTGAAATGATAATAATCAACATTAAAATAGCCTATAGCCATTCTCAAAGCTGTAATAACATTTATTTGACATCTCTACACTCTGTAGTTTCTGAATCTGTTTAGTTTTATTAATTACTTTCTACATTTTCGTAGCCATTATGTCGCTCGCAAGTCGGTGACTGGCTTTGAGATTACTTACTACTGCGGTAAAATTTCCTTACCTAAAGAATTTTGGTGATTTCCACTCAATATCGAGTTTTTCAAAAATTGTTTTACGATATTAATCAGTCAGTCTCTATCGATGTAGGATCTGGGATTAATTTGTATTGGTCAGAGTTACCACACGTAATAATATCAATCTGATGAAAAAAGAAGTCAAGGTGATAGTAAAAAAAAGCAATGTAATCGTTATCATAGCTTAAATCTGAGAAATACTGGCTCATAGGAGGATTTTAAAATTGAACAATTACATATAACTCAAGGTTTAGAGGTAATAGTGAGAAAGTGACCGAATGCAACAGCGATATTGATATCATTTTGTTGCTGTTTCACTGATAGTTACTATCTCACGATCACTGATCAATTTGTTAGTTAAACACATTAAACATGATCAGATCACCAAACCAAAGTCAAATATGAAGCATACCAAATGTGATTTTGACTATATAATCGATGTTCTGGATCTTATACTACGATGAAATACCTGCCTAGTGCAGGTATATATATATAGTTGTACAGTCTAATAATGGATTATTCAGAAAGTGATCTCTTCACTGAATTTCGTGTTTACAACAGTTGTTCAACTAAGATTAATTAACTATTAATTTAATTAATTTCTTTTATGTTATTTATTTGAATCTTCCCATTGATGTTTGCGAGTGCAATTGATCAGTCTCTTATGGCTATATGTGCATCCTGTGCGGATTGCTCGATATTGCCTTAGTCCAGCTTATCCATTGTCCGTTGATTGGATGGGGGGGCTATCATGAAATCTAGGACACGCTTTTGCGTCGTATTGATACTCACCTGGTGTACTTGCATCCCGATGTTGATGTTCACTTTGAGACTAAAGTCCAGTTCCGTTCGCTTCGAACGTCATCACATTTATCTCTGAAATGGAAGTACTTCCAGCTGACGATTCCCAAATATGACAGAACGCGCGTCCTGAGTTCCACTGCTAGACACCATCCATCTTTGCTTGTAATATTAATTTAATTGGTTATTTCTACCTTAAGTTTAATGATTGAATAGTTATTAGTTTTTTCTTCATGTATATTTTTCCTATGTTTTCCTGATTCAAATAATATAGCCTCGTAATGTTGAATGCCCTGATGCGAATGATATTGAAGAAATACACGACAAAGTTCAAAAATGTCATTTATTACCAGCTAATAGTAATTGGTTCACGGAACATGCATGGGGTAAAAATAAACTTGGTGGTCTATTCGCTGAAGCATCAAAACTTGGTGGTTTACCAACAATCTGGTTACGTAAACATAGATCAAGAAATTTTTTCCCTGGTGGTGGAGGTTCCGGTATCGGTGCTTTAGGCAATCTTCATCATCATAATCAATATTTTCATAAAACTGACAGCAATATTGATAGTGATACAAATTTGTACAAATCTAATACTGGCACTATGGAAGACAATGCAGAACATGCGATTATTACATCTAAGGAGAATAAAGAAATGACTAGTAGTACACATACAGAGACCAAACGTAGACGACTAATGAATTCAGTTAAAGATGTAGTTTCAAGAACGACTTCGAACACGACAACTACGTCGACAACGGCAATGGTGTCAACAATAGTGACAACGAATAATGAAACAATGAATACAACAATGATGATGACTGTTGATCAAAAGGCAAGTAATTCACATTGGTTTGATCAATATAAATTTATCTTTATTTGAAAAAGCAAAAACAAACCTATTACTTGAACAAACAATATCGTTGTAGAGGGATCTCAGTGATGATAACATACTTCTTATCGTTGTCAATTAAACTGTACAATCGCATTTATAAGTTAATTTGACATGTGGTAATGTATCATAGAATAACCGAATGTTGTGTTATTGGACAAAGTTATCAAAGAAAGTTGGAAGGACCATCTTAAGTATAGTTTAGATCAAATATTTATGCATGATTTAGGCCATAACAATTGATCAATTCAGTTGGAACTAGAATACTACTTATTCATAATTAAATAGTTAAAATAATTACCTACATTAGGGACCATGATACTACTATCATATTTAACAGTTTTCCCGGCTGTTGTATATTTTGTTTGTAACTGGTTATTCTTGATTATGCTTTTTCCAAGTGATTTGTAGCTATTTGAAATGTTAAAAGTGGCTGAACACTCGTTGTGCTTTTAAAAACTGAATAAAATCTGCATATGTAAATTAATTCCTGGATTTCTCTTTTACACTGTTCAAAACCAATACAAAGATAATTTGAACTTCACCCCATTGCGTAAGCTAGCGTCTAATTGGACTCAATAGCTAAGTGCAAAACATAGTGTCGTTGGAAGCGAACGGTACTGGGTTCCAGTCTCCGAGTCAACATCAACGCTGGGATGCAGGTACATCTAGCTGTTGAGTCCCAAATAGGACGAATCGCGCGTCTTTGGATTCCACTGCTAGCCACCATCATCTCTGTTTATAATCATGGCCACGCGAATATATAGCCTCTGCCAGGGAAGTCCTACTCACTGCCTTATCGTAGCGGAGGTGTTGTTTACGAAATTGAGAGGACGAAAAGCGAATGTCCGGCGCTTCAACCGGGTTGGTGGACACGGAAAGTTCACCTAGGGGAGTTGGAAAACCCTGATTCCAAACCAATGGTGCACATAGGCTCCAGTATCCTGAAGGAACAAATGGCGTATGAACCAATTGTCGGTCACCGGCTACCATGGGAATGCATCTCCTTAAGATGCTCCACTGCCTTGTGGACTAGACCTTCAGGTCAAAGGCTCCGGGTGTGGCCCTGTGTGAAAACCACCTGCTTCAGTCTGGGCAGCTGGACAGTATCACAGTCCTCACACAAATCGAATGAAATTTGTGCGGCGCATATGTATCTGGTGCTTCCTTGTACCAATATTTATGTGTTTAAATAAATAATAAAACTCTGTTTATAACAGTTTCCCCTGTTTCAAATCTCGTTTCCAAATTTACAACTGTTTTATTAATTGATTACTTTATATCTGTTTTATGACTAACTTTTTTCTTAAAATTGTTTTTATAGGATCCTAATATTGGCAATAATGTAAATATACTGCCTAGTTCAATGACTATATTGAAGCCGAAAGAAGTATTGTATACTTCAACTATCAGTTAACAGTACCAGCTTAATTCACAGTCAGTATATACATACTGCAGATCACCTCTCACATATTTTATTCATTCCATATATACACAAATATTTCATGTTTACTTGTTCAGCTTATTTAATTTTCAATCATTCATTTGATATCTATGATTTTCAGAATTACACTTGTCTAGATATAGAACCTTTACTAATTCTGTTTGTATACATTTGATTTAATGAATTGATCATAATAAGCAGACCAAGAGAGAGAGAGAGAGAGAGGAAGGAAGGAAGGAAGGAAGGAAGGAAGGAAGAGAAGGAAGATGAAGCAATATAACATGCATATCGTTGCCTTTTGTTTTCTTATACAAATTAATAATAATGATTATTTCATACAGTTTAATTGTTCTATGTTTTGTATACAATGAGAATAGTTCTATTCTGATCGAGTATTGTAGTACTTTTAGTGGTGATATTAGTAGTAGTATTAATAGTAGTATAGTACTGATTGTTTTTTCATATGGATGCAGTATTCTCCATTTTTACTTAAAAAAATGATTCATTTTATGATTGTTCCTTATTTTTATTACATGACTAGAAGCAATAGTCATAATTCAGTGTGTTGAAATTACTATATCTACCCGAATTATTTTCATTATTATTATTAATGTGTATATAGTTTCACAATTCAGAGATTCTGTTTATGTTCTATGTGTACTTCATTGTATGGATCGCTTATTTTATTTACTAATTTATTATTGTGGTTGTTTGTTTATTTCCCCCCCCCCGCCTCCCCCTCCCCCCTATTTCCATGTATATGTTATTATCATACTACTGATTTGTCCAAATTGCTTTTAATATATTATTAAAATTATATAGAAATAACAATATACCTCGATTTATGAATGTTATTTTAAGTGATTTTTTTAAAAGAGAATCATTGATTTTTCTTCGTTTTTAGTTGTTGTCATTTCAATGATGAGGGTGTGATGGTGATGATGATGATGATAATTTTTGCCACAGTTATTGTATATGCTTTCCATTTCTTGTTGCACTATGCATTTCAATATAATACACATCCTCAGTCCTGTGTTCTGCTACTTGTAGTCCATATATATATATATATGTGTATAATTCAATTTGTGAATAATCCATGAAATGTAAATGTTTTTCGTGAATAATATGAAAATGGATTTACATGTGCAGTGCATACTGGTTTGGTTCCCCTCTCCTCCCGAACACTCAGTGAAATTCTTTCTACATACACACACACACACACAATAAAAAATATTTTCGTCCAAGGGAAGTCATGTAACTTTTGTTGTCGTGTTTTTTCCCCCACAATAATCATTTCTATATTCAATGTTCAATTTTTTTCTTCTTCTTCATGTGTATATATCCATGTATATTGAATATTGTTATCCTAATTATTTTTTATATAAACAGAAAATTTAGTATATTATTACAATTACTATTACGATTACATAATCCTTTATATAATTTGATCATACTTTCTTTTTAATAAATAAACAGCATTTTCTTTTAACTGCAGAGTATATCCCGCCCCCCTTTCACTATTAATGCGTTAATGACAATGTTATTATTCATTTATAATTACCATCTATGAACGTCTATTTGCATTCTTTGTTTACAACGATGTTTTCATACAAGTTCTGTTTTTTTTCTCTTTCGTTTTTTTTTGTTTTTTTTTCTAACTGTTGTGTAAAAGTTTTTTTTCTTTTCTTTCATTGAAAATCTGCTACAATTTATGTTTATTATTATTATTACTATTATCATTCTGTTTTACACATTATCATTATTATTATAATCGGTTATTACTACTTATATGGATAAACTTTAAATTAAACCATTTTGTTTAAAAGAGAAAACGTTTATTAAATGAATTTAGGCTATATCGAGGCAATATGCACAATATGTACATATGCCAATTAGAGACTGACCAGTTACAGTCCTAAAAACATCAATGGGAAGATCCAAACAAACAATAATGAGTGAATTTAAACTTCACCCCATTGCACGAGCAAGTGGCTATCATCAGGACTCTGTGGCCGAGTGGATGACGCGATGACGTTTAAAGCGAAAGGTACTGGGTTCGAGTCCTAGAGTGAACATCAACTTTGAGATGCATGTATATCCAGCTGACGAGTCCCAAATAGGATGAAACGTGCGTCCTGGATTCCACTGCTAGCCACTATCCATCTTTGCTTATCATTTATCAAGTGAATATTTCTTTTATGGTAATATATTGAGAGAAACGTATGAAGGAAGAAGTCAATACCAAACAGTGATAAGATTATTGATAATAATGCTATGATCGTTCTATTAGATAAAAGCTATCACATAACGGCTAAGTTTCACATTTAGCTTACTGAATCTGCATTATTCGATGAACAATTGTTGATAACAACATAAGTAACGGTGTGTTATAAACTAGTCAGAATTTCTGGTATAAGAGCTATGATAGATCATGGAAAACATATCAAAGACACCTAAGAATGAGGATTTATTCAATAATATCTTAAATGTCTTTAAGTATTGAACGATTTGATATCATTATAAGTATGAATTTGAATTATCCTTTTGTTGTTACCCAGGATTGGATTTTGATCAGTCATTGTTGACACATGTGGATCTCGTGCGAATCCCTTAGACACTGATTTCCGATCCCGAATGTGAATATAAACACTTGGACATAGATACATCTGTACTGTTGATAGCTTCCAGAGCTATAAAATGATACTGATTAAAAGTCATGGTAGAATACTGTTAGTAAACTCTGGTACCAACCTAAATAACATCATAGAATATTGAAACGAAGATAGGTAACTGTAGATTTTGTTGAAACGGCTATTATAAGTCATTCAAACCGAAATTTATTCTGACTTACAATTAAATTTATAGACAAGTTTTTAGAAATCAAATAAGTATTCTAGAATTCATATTCCCGTTGATATGTTGGTTGATTCTTTATAGATTCTTGAGGTCAATAATCAAAGGTCACTATATCTTTCCAAAACATTGGTAATTTTCATGTAATTATCATGTATGGATAATTTCAGAATTCCTTTTTTGCATTAGTAGTGGTTACAATCAAAATCAGTAACATCGATGTTTGATTTTCTACAACGGACTAATTAACCTAATAACGATCGATTAATAATCTCAATCAAAGGAATAGTCTTTTAGCGTTGAGTACCAACGTGAGGCTTTACTCAATTATCCTATCCAGTTTCATGGGTGACGAACTATTTCACACTCATATACGATACTAGGGAAAGCAGTATAAGGTGAAAAAGGTACCTATATAATATATGTACTTCAATGATTTGTCTTGGATTATAATGCTATGGTCGTCAACTAATGTATTGTAAGTTTGAAACTGGTTCTACTTACTACTGTTTAAACAACTAGGTGTTATTAGCTTCTATGAAACAGCAAACGCCTAATACATATAAACTCGTAGACATTAAATTCTAGTTGTCTTAATTCAAGTCAGGAATCTAACATGAAGAACATAATAAAGTAGTCAATGTTAAGTGGTTAAGAGGTAGTCTACAAAAAATTTGATTGACATAAGTTTCGTCTTGATATCAGTGTAGAGTATAATGTTGACATTCATAGTGTTGTATTGTTTCATCTTTCATGCGTCTCAATTTTTATTGATAAACGGAAACGTAATCAAGGAAATCATTCTTGAACACTGAACTGAACGGACTTCTAGGTAACTCATATACGTTTCACTTCAGTGAAATACAATATATTTAACTGAATATAAACGCTTACTCAAATGAAACAAGGGATCTTGATGCGATAGTTGATAGTGATACACTTTGTATACACGGACCCGGCTATTCAAGAGAAAAGATGGACAGTGAGTAAGGAAATCTATTAGGCAAAACTTAATTACACATAAGTATATTTATATATCCATTAGGAAATTAAGCCTATCAGTGATTTATCTCATCACTTGAAGATGAAAGCATTTCTTAGCCGAACACGTGTAAATATTATTTAACGATTTATGATTGGCTCAAAGTAACAGTTCAGTAACTGCTCCAATTCACATGATGGTCGCTATTAGCTTCAACGTGTAATTGTAAACTTCAAGCTTGTCTAAACTAATCTATTATTTCCAGAAATAATCGTCTAATTACTGGTAGATCATTTGTCAACTTCATAACCCCATGTTCAGAAGTTTAAAATGTAATAAATTCACAATTAAACATAAATTTTCATACCGATTTATGATTTATCATTCCATGTCAGGTATTTCGAAAGACAATCCTACATGAGTCAGTATTTCAAGTTTATTAGGAACACAATGGTCTATTGATTTACGAATTTAAATGTCTACATTACAACCTACTGAAATAAGAAGTACTCACAGAGAGACCTGAGCGTCCGTACTTCGGCACCTAATGGGATAGTAAATAAGCACCACTGTTCACCCCCACGTGAGGACTAAACATATGTCCAGTGCTTTCTAATTTCCAATGGTTATTTGACTAGGACCAATTGGTAATGTTAACTATGAAATAAATTTACAGTTAAATTAGGGTGCTATTTGTTCAGGTTAGTTCATAAGTCGTATATGAATTAAAGTTACTCATCAACCAATTGCTGAAACTAATTTTACTTAAGTAAGTGGAACTAAGTGATATCTTAACATCTAGATGGTGAATAGATTTAGAATAGTAAACTTATGTATTTGGATTCTGCACATAAACTACTGTGTATTCGGACAAAATCCATAAACTGTAAATTTCATATGACCTCTTAATGATGTCATCACAGGAAGTGTATCCTCATTTCTCATGAAATAACAATCTGCACAGTAATCTGATTGTAATTTTCTTTTTATTTAGAAGGATCGATCAGAGTTTGATACTAAATTTTAGATCATAAACATTCCTATGATTGAATCATGAATATCAGCCCACCATTAAATTTGGAATTTCACATGCCATATACGTTCGACTTGTTAATTATTATAGTTTGATCAATTTTTTTTCAACACACTATTAACAATTGGAAATCTTCAAGAATTGACAACTTGTGAATATCAATGATTGTAGCGGATATAACTATTGACTCAAAGCTGTTAGTGTTAGTTAAGGCATTATAGTTTAGCACAGGGACAAGGTCATAGAAGTCAGTGTTCTGATTGGCTAGTTTCGTCATGTGAGATTTGGTAGCGTATAGGATATGTCAGTAATCCAAGTAGACATTTTTAAAGTACATCGATTATAAAAAATAACTATATTATTAGAGAACTGAAGTAGGTAGGATCTTGATTTACTGTTTCATACACCTTTTAATCGTGTCGTACAATTTAAAAAGCCTTATGGGAATTGCATCTCCGATCTATGGAACAGAAACTTCTATTTGTTCATCTTTTGTATGTAATTCCACTATTTGAACTTCTAGAAGAGGATGTTCTGGACAATATCAAGATAATAATGGTAGTTTTGTTCACTGAAATGTAGATCTCATTTTCCTTGATTGAATAGCCATCAGTTATGAAAGAAAATCTTATCAGTGCAAATATACAAGTAATCAGCCTAAGTCAGATCAGATTTCTAATTATATGTATTATCAGTGTGAAGGCAGTCACATTAGAAGATCTTTAAGGGCGTTCTTTAGGACGACCTTTAAAGTGTACTTAATCGTATAGTGGTCATAGTGAGACCGTAGCATGGTCAGAAGAAGTTAACAGTTTGACATGCGTCAAATCCCGGGTACACTGTCCCATAACCTATTCAAAGTTGTTCATCTCATAGATCAAATTTTCCTTACTAGTGAAACACTGCTTATTGCTAACAAAGGACTCTGGAAAATGAATGATATGAATAACTTTTCTTCTTTCATATCATCTATAGCTTCAGCAACAAGTAACCTGACAATGTTTTGACTTACGGTTAATATCAACAGTTTACTTATTTGGAGTTCACATTACTTCGAGTAGTGTGGAACTGAATAAACTCATGATAATATTCTGTATGTTATCTATTTTTATTAGACCTGTATTTGTAACTATCGTCAAACAAATGCTTATTATCCTGTGAGATGCTGGGAATTCCATTAGCTTCATTTCTCACGATGTTTCAAAATCGTGTTTTGTTGTATCTAACTCAGATGAGAATTGTATTTTGAATTATTGTTAGGAAACATCATATACTTGTAATTCCCCCCCCCCCCAATCTTCTTAAAGAGAACGTGGAGAATGTTCGCAGTTGCTTCTCTGTTGATTTCAAAGTTTCGGCTGGTATATTGTCAGGTTATGCTACTTTCGCGCTCTTGATTTGTCTGATGACCGGCCATCCTGATTTCTTCCATCGCTGGTGGAGTGACATCTATAGGAAGGTCTGTAGGTGCTGCTTCGTTGCTGATGCAGTTTTCTTACTATCATAGAAATAAAATAACAGTGTTAAATGTCTGAAAAGTTCCAAAGAGATATTGCATAAAGCCAAAAACAAAATGAATACTAAACAACATGATCCTTTATTTTGTTTGCTTTTTGTATGTTTTGTGAGCTGATCAAGAAGCGCAGTATGAATTGTTTTAATACAGAACAAAAAAGCTGATGAGGTTTGGTGAAGCAATATGATGAGCTAAGAATGAAAATGAATATTTCTAAGGATCACTGTGATGAAAGTTTCAAAAACGATGCTTTCTATGTGATCGACAAATACTTTAGAGTTGAATCTCATAACCAAGTCGATAGTGTGGGTATTCAATATGTAAACACACAGATATGATCGATCAATAGTGTGTCGTTGATTTAAATAAGACCACCTAGTCAGTGTGGTCACAGAGAAAAACAGATATAATGCTATCGCTTTAATTCATAAAATTCAAAAAGGGTCATTGCTTTTCTTCAATCCGTTTTTAAGCCTGTGATAATGTGGTGAAACATTTTGAGCGACATACAGTTCTACTCAAGAATTAGTAAGTAGTATAAAAGAATAACCCCACATTTCATAATCCTTTTTATCAATACACATTTGATGATGGTTTAAGTTCCTATTTGCATTGATCGTTCGAATAATATGATATAGGTGTTTAAATTTCGATATCATCGAAAGAATGCTTCACCTCATATAGTACGATGATTATTCTTTCCTAAAAATATAAACATAACTGAATATTCACTCAATATTGTTTGTTTGAATCTTCCCATTGATGTTTGCAACTGCAATTGATCAGTCTCCTATTGGCATATGTGCATACTGTGCGTATTGCCTTGATATTTCCTTAATTCACAAGCATTATAAGCAAAGATAGATAGTGGCTAGCAGTGGAATCCAGGACGCCTGTTTCGTCCTATTTGGGACTAAATATACATGACGCATTTTAAATTAATGCTAAAAACATTTGGATAAAAAGTTAAACTGTCTCTTTTGATATCTTCTGAACTATGTACATGATCTATTGTGTTTAATTTCGATGATAATAAGGTGGTATACATCTGATTAGAATCATGATAATGTAAGTGAATCTATATAATTTTACGTTAATTATTCTACGTGTTTCAGCGGAGGAAGAAATCAGGAAGAAGCGTTGGAAGTGTATAGGACACACGTTGAGGAAATTACCCAACTGCGTCACAACACAAGACCTCACGTGGAATCCTGGAGACCAAAGAAGAAGAGCAAGACCAAAGAACACATTACGTCGAGAAATGGAGACAGACATGAGGAGGATGAACAAGAATTAGATAGAACTAGCAAGGAAGGCTCTGAACAGAGTGGGTTTGAGAATGCTGGTTGGCGGCCTATGCTCAATTGGGAGTAACAGGCGTAAGTAAATAAGTACATGTAATAAACTATCATTATCGATTCACTTCGTCCAAACAACAAAATATCACTTTGGACCTGTTAGTTAGAGTATAGACTTACTTAATAAAGAACTTTTTGATTATCTATACACAATATGCTTAACAATATAATCAAAGTCATTCACTAATGAGCTTCAAAATGATTATGTAAACAGAATCATACTTTATTTACAAAGTCACTAACTTTGCGAATAGTCTTCATATGATCATAAGTCTGTAATGAGAACAATGTTTATCTTATCGGTAAGAACGAAATATACTTAACAAAAGTAATAATAACCAACTTATAAGTCAATGAGTTTGATTTTTGTTACCTCGTAGCTTATTATGCTAAAACAAACACAAAGGATGAGACGTTTGAGTTCTGAATGAAATATAGAAGATTTATTCAGTAAAACGAATGCACGATCAGTTAGCTAAATGAGAAAACTCATGTAAGAAGATAGAGTTTTGTTTCTCATTTAAAGACAATCTCTTTAATTCAGTCAGTAGTAGAACAAAACGACAAACAAGTAATATGCCGATTATATATGTATAATATGTAATGATCCTTTTGTTTAAACTTATCAATGTGACACTTAAGATTATGGTAACCTTCATATCTTGCTTAATTTTCTTTGTAAACAAAGTACAAATTAGGATAGTAGAAGGAATACAAAGCACTTGGATTAGGAAAACAGGCGAGACTAAACTATACTGCCGAGCCAATCAGAAGCTTTCGCCGGTTTTCAAGGTCACGGCGCTAAGTTCGGTACCTGATGCTTACGTACGATCGGTTTACAGCGGATTTTAGAGAAGACGTGATAATTCAGCGTCTACAAGAGGAGTGATCATAAGATTTTGGCGCGAAATTCAATTATCCATTTGGAGAAATAGAGTTTTGGCATTATAGCTGATGTCAGTTCGTGATGAAAACCCTAAGTATAATTCCTAGCCTTAACCATGAACTGTGAATTATAATTTGAATTCTTCACACAGGTTTATAACCCTCATTTGGTCTTAGTTATTATGTTGACACTCTCAGGGTCACTCTAGCGTCGCTCAAAGGTTGTCCATAATTAATAGTCTCACCCTTAACCCTAAACCTTAACTCTAACCCTAAACCGTAAACCATACCAATATACGAACAACATTGAAGCTATGTGGTCGAGGCTAAAAGAATTTTTGAGACCTTATCATGGTTTCGGAGGTCGACTACTATGGAGCCATATGGATGTGTTCCTGTACCGTATGCACTATGATTATAGAACTTCTGAACCTATATCTGACCTTGAGAAGTTTTTGACTCATGTAAAAGAAGTGTATCCACTTTAATTCTTTGGTTTTGTATAATAAATTTTTGCTGTACACTAACTGTCTTCTGATTGGCTAATATTTCTCAGGGTCATTTAAGATTCGTTCAAAGGTCGTCCATATAGTTTAGTCTCGCCCCAAGTTGGCCTGCTTGAATATCTTGGCTACCTGTTCCTGCCATCTGTATATTTCAACAAGTCATCTGTTTTTTTGTTTGTTTTAACACACCATTATATCTCTTAATTGCATAACCTATTCAGGAGAGTTTATGAAATGTTTACGACCTTTCGCTATACGAGTTACAAAGACGTATAATCAGAGACTTCGAAGAGGTTAGGAATATTCATTGGAAAGAATGGACATTATGCAGATGTCGGTTCCTGAACTTTCCTCAATGTGTGTCCTATCCACTTCCCACACTTCTTCCTGATTTCTTCCTCCACTGAAATCTGGTTTGTCCTCTCCCACAGTAGGATGTTGCTGATAGTATCTGGCCAACGGATCCGAAGTATTTTGTATAGACAACTGTTAATAAACACTTGTATCTTCTGGATGATGGCTTTCGTAGTTCTCCAGGTTTCCGCCCCACACAGTGGAACTCTCTCGACGTTTGTATTGAAAATTCTGACTTTGGTGTTGATTGACAATTGTTTTGATTTCCAGATGTTCTTCAGTTGTAAATATGCTGCTCTTGCTTTGCCGATCCGCGCCTTCACATCTGAATCAGATCCAATGTGCTCATCAATGATGCTGCCCAGATATGTAAAGGTTTTCACATCCTCCAAATCTTCTCCGTCTAGTGTGATTCAGTTGGTGCATGTTGTATTGTATCGGAGAGTCTTGCTTTTCCCTTTGTGTAAGTGGAGGCTTACTGCTGCTACATTGACCGTCTTCTTCTGGATTTGTTGTTGCGTGCGTGATGTAAGAGCCAGACCACCAGTGAAGTCTAAATCGTCCAGCAGCATCTTAGCTGTCCACAGTATCCCATGCTCCCCCCCAGATGTTGACTTCTTCATAATCCAGTCGATAACCAGGAGAAAGAGAAAGGGAGAGAGGAATTTATTAAATATTAAGAAATAATATATCCATGTAACTGCTTACTTACTTACTTACTTACGCCTGTTACTCCCAATGGAGCATAGGCCGCCGACCAGCTTTCTCCAACCCACTCTGTCCTGGGCCTTCTTTTCTAGTTCTTTCCAGTTCTTGTTCATTCTTCTCATGTCTGTCTCTATTTCTCGGCGTAATGTGTTCTTTGGTCTTCCTCTTCTCCTTCGACCTTCAGGATTCCATGTGAGGGCTTGTCTTGTGACACAATTGGGTGATTTCCTCAAAGTGTGCCCAATCCACTTCCAGCGCTTCTTCCTGATTTCTTCCTCCGCTGGAATCTGGTTTGTTGTCTCCCACAGTAACTTGTTGCTGATAGTGTCTGGCCATCGGATCCGAAGTATCTTGCGTAGACAGCTGTTAATAAACACATGTATCTTCTGGATAATGGCTTTTGTAGTTCTCCACGTCTCTGCCCCATACAGAAGAACTGTCTTGACATTTGTATTGAAAATTCTAACCTTGGTGTTGGTTGACAATTGTTTTGAGCTCCAGATGTTTTTCAGCTGTAGGTATGCTGCTCTTGCTTTGCCGATCCGCGCCCTCACATCTGCATCTGATCCACCGTGTTCATCAATGATGCTGCCCAGATATGTAAAGATTTCCACATCCTCCAAAGCTTCTCCGTCAAGTGTAATTGGATTGGTGCATATTGTATTGTATCGGAGAGTCTTGCTTTTCCCTTTGTTTATATTGAGACCTACTGCTGCTGAGGCTGCTGCTACACTGGTCGTTTTCTCCTGCATTTGTTGTTGCGTTTGTGATAGAAGAGCCAGATCATCCGCGAAGTCTAAATCGTCAAGCTGCATCCTGCCTGTCCACTGTATCCCGTGCATTCCTCCAGATGTTGACGTCTTCATAATCCAGTCGATCACCAGGAGAAAGAGAAAGGGTGAGAGTAGGCAACCTTGCCTAACACCGGTCTTTACCTCGAACGAGTCGGTGAGTTGTCCTCCGTGGACGATTTGGCAGTTTAGTCCATCATAGGAGTTCCGTATGATGTTGACTATCTTCTCAGGCACGCCGTAGTGTCGAAGAAGCTTCCATAGTGTCGTCCTGTCCACGCTATCAAATGCCTTCTCGTAGTCGATGAAGTTGATGTACAGTGATGAATTCCATTCGATTGATTGTTCCACAATGATACGTAGAGTTGCGATTTGATCTGTGCACGATCTATCCTTACGAAATCCAGCTTGTTGATCTCGAAGTTGAGCGTCCACGGAATACTTCATCCTGTTTAACAATACTCTGTTGAAGACTTTTCCTGGTATTGAGAGGAGAGTGATGCCCCTGTAGTTGTCGCACTTGCTCAGATCGCCTTTCTTTGGAATCTTGATGAGAAGTCCTTCTTTCCAGTCTGTTGGTACATGTTCTTCGTCCCAAATCTTACTGAAGAGGATGTGGAGTATCTTGGCAGTTGCTGTTACATTTGCTTTCAGTGCCTCTGCCGGGATGTTGTCTGGTCCCGCTGCTTTGCCACTCTTGATTTGTCTAATGGCCATGCTGATCTCTTCAATTGTTGGTGGGCCAATATCGATTGGGAGGTCTGTGGGTGCTGCTTCGATGTTGGGTGGGTTCAGTGGAGCTGGTCGATTCAAGAGTTCTTTGAAGTGTTCTACCCACCTGTTTCGTTGTTCTTCAATATCGTTGATTACTTTGCCTTCCTTGTTTTTCACTGGTCTTTCTGGTTGACGGTAATTTCCAGCAAGTTTCTTTGTTGTATCATACAGTTGTCTCATGTTTCCCTCTCTTGCAGCCTTTTCCGCTGTCATCGCTAAATCTTCCACATATTTACGTTTGTCGTTATGATGCTCCTCTTCACTTGCTTGTTTGCCTCTGTGTATTCGGCTTGTGCCTTGGCTTTTTCCGCTCTTGTTCGGCTGATATTGATTGCTGCCTTCTTCTTCCTTCTTTCTTCAATTTTATCCAGTGTACCAACAGTGATCCATTCCTTGTGATGGCGCTTCTTTTGGCCCAGAACCTCCTGACATGTTGAAACGATTGCCTCCTTGATACCTTTCCAGCTGCTCTCTATGGTGGTTCCCTCTCCATTGAGTAGGTCATGAAAGGCCTCGAACCTGTTGCTGAGGGCTATGTTAAATTCGTTGAGTTTGTCAGCATCTCAAAGAAAGGCCGTGTTAAACTTTTGTGATGTTGTCCGCGCCATTGTCCAGTGCTTCTTGAGTTTTAGTTTCATCTTGGCGACCAGCAAATGATGATCGGATGCTATATCAGCTCCTCTTCTGGTTCTCACATCCTCCATCGTCCTCCTGAACTTTTTGTTGATGCAGACATGGTCGATTTGATTTTGTGTAGTGTGATCCGGTGAAATCCAAGTGGCTTTGTGTATGTTTTTGTGTGGGAATATGGTCCCACCTATGACTAGTTTATTGAAGGCACATAGGTTTGCAAATCTCTCACCGTTTTCGTTCCTTCCTCCCAGTCCATGTTGTCCCATGACGTCTTCGTATCCAGTGTTGTCCTTTCCAACCTTGGCATTGAAATCTCCCATTAGAATGGTCAGGTCCTTGGTTGGGCACTTCTCGAAGATTGACTGCAGCCTATCGTAGAATTGGTTTTTAGCGTCTTCATCGTAGTCGTTGGTCGGCGCATAGCATTGGATGATGTTCATTGTAATGCCCCCTCTCTTTGTTTTGAAGGAGGCTTTGATGATCCTCGGTCCATGAGATTCCCATCCTATAAGTGCATTTTGTGCTTTTCTAGACAGCATCAGTGCCACTCCTTGTGTATGTGGGGCATTTTCTTCTTCATGACCGGAGTATAACAGAAGTTCCCCTGAAGATAGTCGTTGTTGTCCAACCTGCGTCCAATGTGTTTCACTGATTCCAAGCACATCCAGGTTGTATTTCCTCATTTCCGCAGAAATTTGGAAGACTCTGCCGGTCTCCCACATTGTCCGGACATTCCATGTACCTATAAAAATTGTCGCTCTGGTTGTAAGAAGGTGCATCGGCCTCATGACTTCCGAAGGAACTCGGCTTTCATCATGAGACGTCATTTTTCCTTCTAGTCCCAGGGCAGAGTTTGAATGGTTTGAATGATTTTTTCTGGTTAGCGTTTTTTTAGCGAGTTGATTTTCTACGGGATGGGGTCGCTAACCCCATGCCCAACCCTCCTCCTTTACCCGGGCTTGGGACCGGCAGTAGCCCCTGGAGGAGCTACAGGCGGAGTTATCCATGTAACTGATTTTATAATAATCACATTTGGTGAATGATAGTTTTCTCAATAGACTGTATCACAGTGTAACGAATTCCTTACTCATTTCTACTACTCACACAATGACTGATAAAATCCTAACTAATTGAGAGATCAGAAGCACATTTCCATGAATCGATTTAGCAATAAACTCGATAATAATAAAGGTCTAATGAGTAGCATGTCAGTTATGTCCATAACTAACCAATCAAATTGTTGCCTGAGCTCCCCTCATGTTAATCAGGTCTGATGTGTCTGTAAACTATCGCTGTTGCATGTGACCTACCAATTGAAGGACATTATTATCCTACTATACTAGGGTGGCTTACAATTTTTATTCATTTCGATGAGACGCGCAATACTGTTCGGTAAGTTAGTGCATTTCATTTAATGACTGTAATCCTCTTAATTATTGTACAAATCTAATTGTTTTTACGTTTAGAAGCAGTTAAAGTTTAGAGCCAAATTGTCCTTGTTCTGGCTATAACTTTCACATAGACTCTGAGATCGCCAGTACCGCGTTTGCAGTTCTAGTAGTATATCTGTAGTACAAATTAAATCCTACATAGCATGTCTGAAAAAATGTCCACTAGTTGTGAAGGTCGGAAGAAAGTTTAACAAACTATATGGTAAAACGTAATTAGTAAACTGTCAAATTTAGACGTTTTAATCACTTTGAACTGAACTCCGTTGTTAGCAGACTCACTTGAATAATACTTGTGGTTTTTTAATAAACATATCAAAGCATAAAATCGGCGTATTCTAAGTTTGATTTCTACCAGTGTAAACATATTTGTTCATAAATTAAGTTGTTTATAAACCAAATAATTTGAATAGTTACCTCTCGATTGAGTAGATCATGAAAGGCCTGGAACTTATTGTTGAGGGCTAACTTGAATTTGTTGAGCTTGTCAGTATCCCGAAGAAAAGCCGTATTAAACGTTTGTGATGTTGTCCACCCGGTTGTCCAATTCTTCTTAAGTTTTAATTTCATCTTGGCGACCATCAAATGATGATCGGATGCTATATCAGCTCCTCTTCTGGTTCTCTCATCCTCGATCGTCCTCCTGAACTTTTTGTTGATGCAGATATGGTCGATTTGGTTCTGTGTAGTGTGATCCGGTGAAGTCTATGTGGTTTGGTGAATGCGTTTGTGTGGGAATATAGTGCCTCCTATGTCCAGTTTGTTGAAGGCGCATAGGTTTGCGAATCTCTCACCATTTTCGTTCCTTTCTCCCAGTCTATGTCGTCCCATGACCTATTCGTATTCGGTGTTGTCTATTCCAACCCTCCTCCTTTATACGGGCTTGGGACCGGCAGTAGTCCCCGGAGGGGCTACAGGCGGAGTTGAATTATATATCTTATGAACATGAAATCCATCACACTGTATTTGTACTTAAACTGTACAATTTAGTATTCTTAATTTCATCACATTTATAAGTAGTATATGTTTGTATTTTTAGTAATTCAATTTCTTTATGATTATCAAAGAGAACTTGATGTAATGATTGAAGATTGCAGGTGAATAATTTCCGATATACTAGTAAGCTAAAATGTAATCATGTTCCATACATCAGGATGTTACATACACATATACCATGAAAACTTGTCCAAAGTGTAACAACAAATGTAATGCTAATGATAGTAATTAATATTACCACACACACACACACTGCACACAGGCACACATGCAATAATTTCATTGAGATAATAAACTTGTAACTTTATTTTCGAATAAACATTTTATTATTTATATTAGGGATGTATGTCATGGAAATCCATTCACAGTAGATATAAAATCTTGTTAAGCATATTTGAACTTGGGTGTTGATGAAAAAAGGTTGACTTTCTTTAATGGACCAATTAAGATGATACCAAAATTAGATTTGGAGTAACAAAAGGGGTATATAAATAGAACATATGAAGATTGTAGTCTGTACTCAAATTGAACCATCACAATGAATATTTTCTATTTGGCAGCTTTATTGTTTGTCCTAAGTAAGGAATCATAATTTATTGATTAATATACATATTTTTTAATTGTTTCATTCTATGTGAAAGTATCTGAGAGATTGACTACAGTAATATTGTAGTGTCGGTTGCTATGTTAAGCCCATGTACCTTACTCTAGTTTCTGAACAGGGCAATTTATCTATTCTTCTTGAGTAATGTTTTGACCTTGTTAATTATTCACTTATCAACCTTGACTGTTTTTATATGAGCGTATGTGTATGTACACTTTTTATCCTATTCATCATATATCTGTAATTTATTTTTATCTGGCTATAAAATAGTGATTAACGCTTGATTAAGTGGAGTTGGCACACAGGCCTTCTCAACCGCTCGTCATTTATCTTCGCTCTCTTCTGTTCGCTTCGTTCATTTCATTTTCTGTCTAGATCAATGAGTGTACAAAATATATTTATTCAATAATCCATCCCCGTATTTGACTTATTTATTTTTTAGATTTGGTGTACTTGCAGACAATTGAAGCATCATTTTTGCTAAAATGGTTTTGTAAGTTTATGAACTTCCTGTAGTTCAAACGGTTTATATTCGATCCATGTATCTTTATTTATTATTTGAATGTGTGAATAGGTCCGAAATAATGTTTTAATGAAAAGCATTGGAAACAAAAATATTAAGAAGCTGTCTTTTATGATATTCGTTGCTATAAATGCCAATTAGTAACTAGGTGAATGTTTTATTAAAGAACAAATGAAGCATGAATGTACTGAAAGCGAAAACAACATTATAGTGTGAAATCATTTATTTTTGATCTTCGATTACCTTCGATTGATTTTGTCTTCTTTATTTCAATACATGAACACTGATTTGTTGTTCATCAGAATAAGGGTAGTGACAAATAAA
Source organism: Schistosoma mansoni (assembly GCF_000237925.1). Lineage (NCBI taxonomy): Eukaryota > Metazoa > Platyhelminthes > Trematoda > Strigeidida > Schistosomatidae > Schistosoma > Schistosoma mansoni. The sequence goes on along the minus strand of NW_017386090.1, from coordinate 81,428 downwards.
TGATAACTGCCAATTCAATGTTTAATCAAGTATTATCTGTTTTTGCATATGATCATACACAACATGAGCTGCGATTGTGTTACTATTAAGCAGTGTATCTTATTAACCTTTGTAGAAATGTTTCATTATGATTATAATCATCTGGAGTATTCAAAACATCCTATTGAAAGGAAACAATAAATATATGTAAAACTGATAATCGCTACTTTTTCAAAATAGGATATTGTTATGATCTGAGATCACAATAGCCTTGACATTCTCATCCTTAGCTATAAGTATTCACTATCATCTCAATATCATATTACAAACTACAACATTTAAATTAAATGACCATAATATCAGAAGGGTTTTTGTGAATATAATAGTAATTTTAATAGTTGAGATCATTAGTCAATTGAAGCTGGACCGCCATGGAAATCCTGGAAGCACTGGACGGCCGTTTCGTCCTAATGTGGGGCTCCTCAGAAGTGCACATCGACGATCCCGCCTCGCGAGATTCGAACCCACTCTGGCACGTGAGTGCTTAACCTCTAGACCACTTAGCCGTCATCCTATGGTGTTAATGTTTAACTTCAACCGATCCACGAAATTGAGCGACACATCCACCAATGTCTTCAGTGTGTTACTATCTCACAATAGACCTGGTTGAACTCCATTGGTCACTGCTTCTCACTAGAACTCCAGGTAATACCTCTTGAAGCTAGTCACTAGTGAGCATATGTTGATCATGACCATAAATTACAAACTGGTGATAAACTCCTGATACAGAATGTCCCCTGAGAACACGTATAAACGAATGTCAGAATGGTGATTTTCTTTCATCAAACTGAAAAATTATGTTTAAATTTCTTGTTAAAAATTGTTTGCCATTTATGCAGGTTCAGCAAAACAACGTTTAACTTCTATTTATTAAAAGTTTATAAGTTAGAAATGAGTGTTTGTTTTCTATTTTTATAGGTAAATTCGCGGTAAATAGTTCAATTTGCCGAGGTGTGTTGATTTCATTAGTCAGAATATTTTTTTTCTATTATATCATAATGTTTCGATATCATTTGTTGATCTGTGAACAAGCCAATTTACTTTTACAGTATCCAGTATGAGATACCATTTTAGTCTACTATGGAAATTAGTTCAGATGTTTGGTACATGAGAGTGAAGTTAGAAAAAATTAACGTGAACAATCACATATCTGGAAAATTATCCAAGTGGATACATCAATAAGCCTAAAAATATAAATTCTACGAAGTCACATTGTTTAGTTTTTGCAATGAAACATCAACTTTCAGTAATCAAAATTTATTATCAGAAATGGAGTTTTGTGGAGATTATAGTAATTCAATAGTTGAATTCATGAGTCACTTAAAGCTAAACTACTATGGGGAACCTGGAAGCACTGGATGTCCGTCTCGTTCTAATATGGAACTACTCATCATTGTGCATCCACGATCTCGCACGCTGGATTCGAACCTAAGACCTACTAGTCTCGCACTCGAACGCTTAACCTCTAGAACACTGATCTGGCATCCAACGGTGTTAATGTCTAACTTCAACAAATTTTATTATCCATTTACGGTTGTATAACAAAATTTAGATTATTTCATATTTTCGCACTATACTACAAAACCACTTAAACGTTCAGGACACCTATTTTCTAACTGTACAATTTAAGTAAATGATGTCGTCTGTTTTAGATTTATCTGAACTAAATAGCTGTGAATGTGAACTATGAGTACAAGTTATAACGATTAAAAAAACAACAACGAGAAACTCAACCAAGAATATTGTACTATCTATCATATTTCCTTCGTTATTTATCACTTCAAGAAAAGCGAGTCGAATGGATTGCAGTTAATAGTTTTTATATGTGATGGGAGGAATCAAAATAATCATCACAATTGAACCGGTAGATAACCATGATGACTGAGAATAAGTGAGTATACTGACTACCTAAAAAAAATACTTGTGAAGTATATTTTTAAATAATTATGATTCGATCATTGAATAATTAATGTTGGAAATTCCTTCTTCAATGATACTTATGATAAGGATAATGTTTTCATTTACATACTTGTTAGAGAGTCATGATGTACAGCTGTAAGCTATTTTTGTAATTAATCACCATGATACTCGTCCAATAATATAACTTATACTTCTGTAAACCATGCTCCCTAAAGATACTACAGAAATCTTCGTTTGTTAATCATTTGCATGAATAGACTTTGCATTCATAATTATTATATAAAATACAATTGAAAATCTGATTTCCAATAATTCATTTATTAACTTTAGTAGGTGATGAACATCTCTGTCAAAATTCATATCTCACAACCCATGTGAATGTACATTTTCCCTTTTATACATACAACATTGTCCGTGTTTATAGAACAGACTAACTCAACGGATTAGTTGGTTTCGAAATATCTGTTCAATATTTCGATGGTCATGATCTCCCACTCCACTATTTATTAGAAAAGAACAACGTCGTAGATCAGAGATACAGTGAAATTTAAAAGGAAAAAATCAACTAAGCTGACAATTTTATTCAGGAAGGATGTTAATCAACCATCAATCGACAAATAAACAAGAGGATAAACGTATAAATTCAAGGATTTCAAGTTTCATATGCATAAGTTACTTAATGGCAGTTTAAGAATGTTTATTTTACAATATCATATAGTGGTTTTTAGAAGTAAGACAATGTTCTTCGTTTCTTCCCTCCCCCAAAAAAAATAATGGTAAATTTGAACTGTCGTACATTGATTCAGCATTATTCAACCTCAGTTAACTGTTCAAAATGTGAATATTAGATTAAGCCATGAGATTCACAGTTTATTCATCTGCAACTTCATATTGATTGACGATGTTAAATTCTTCTTTTCTCTAGCGTCGGTAATTGTAAGTTCATGTCGTTTGGAATTTAATGTGAAATAGCTCTTCATTGTTACATATTTGTCTCCATCTTTCATTCATGATAGTCAGTCATTAATGTCTTTATATTATTGCAAAACATCCATTGGATCCATTCATCTCATGAATCGTAAATGACTGACTACATATAAGCACCATGAAAATGTATAATGGTAGTAATAATCTATTGTATATTGTTATTTCAATTTTCAATAATTTATCTTAAAGTTTGAATGATAGTAATCATTTCTGGTGGGATATTTATTGTATTTCTTACACTTTCTTCCAGCTTCATCACCTCCCCCACTTACAAATCAAAGTACACAAAGTGGGAATGAGACAAGATAATTCGAAAAGCATGTTGAATGTCAACCCTATAATGATATGCAGAATGTTCACATGTTGTACTTCAAAGCTTAATTTTATATGAAACAAACCATTTACTGCTCAATTATTATTGAATTACTTCAAATCAACTTATAATATACGATTGTCATCGTCTACTGAATAATAATTCGTATTTATGTATGTCACTTCAGCTCCGTTATCGATAGTCTTTTTCATGAATTAATAAAAATGATTGTACTTGATTGTATTTTTAGTTTTTGTTTAATATAAAAATGGAAAGAAAAAGTCTTGCTGAATTCTACAATCCTGTTGTCTTCTTCAATGGACACGAATGAATTGTTCTTTTTATATTTCAGATATTTACATTCAATGTGAATGCATTACCTTTAGGTTACACGTCACTGATTGTAATATTCGCCTTAATGTTCTTCAGAGTTAGATGTTGAATTAGGTAGGATTACTGTGACTAAAATTAACACTTGACAGCCTGCCTTTTATAGACCGATTCTGTGAAGAATAGCATTTTAACAAACAGGCATATGATAAATGAACAGAGTTTGGACCCTTGGACCTTCAGTCGAGTGCGTGAAAGCTGAATCTCCAAACTAATGAACAGGGATTTAATGGTGTGCAAGTCTAACTTTGATCAATCTGCAATGTCATGCGACTATCTCCTATTGTCTTCGTTGGATACTTTCCTTATATATACTACGGTTGAATTCCACTGTTGACGGTTTCACACTCAAACTGCGCAGATAGTCACTAGCAAGCATGCGATGTCAATTTAAATATATAATTGTTACTCAACAAGTTTTAAACCTCAATAGTTGAAGCGAACAGTAGGATCTATAACTTTCGGAAATAAATGTGATTTGATAATCTGGCTTTACCTTTTACCGAGCTGCAATATGAATCAGTTCTATGTAACTGGGTTAGTAGTTTAAATCTTAACTTAACTCCTTGATTCACAAATACATCTTCTAGAATAAAAAATACGAAATTCAGCGAAAGGATCTCTTTTCAACGAATCTATTATCAAACTGTACAGTCATATATATATATATATATATATATATATATATATATATATATATATATATATAATGCTTATTTACAATTGTCCACTTCTCCCATTACTCTGTCGATCACTCTGATCAATCTCGTGAAGGTAACTTATTTTACTTAAAAAAGTAGGATTATGTACACACTACTTCCAATTTACATAATGCTATCATATAATCTTGATATTATTTTGAAACAAAACAATGGATCGCTAAAAGTTTGATTTTCAAACGGTGTAGTGTTTGAGGGTTTTCAGTGGTGGCCTAGCTTAGATTGACTAGCTAATTCAACTTTGAAAATATATATGTACGATAGTGTAGAGCTACGATGAAAAACTAATTAAAAGACTTTCATTTTTGTGTTGGTTGTTTGAATCTTCCCATTGATGTTCTGGACTGCAATTGATCACGCCAGTGTATCACCGATTTCATCTTCAGTATACAACATACATTATATCTTCGAAATTTCATTTATATTCAATTCCGATATGAAAAATCTAATCAGAAGAAAGTCATTCAGTCTTAGTTTTCGGTATTAGTCAGATTTCACTTAACATAATGGTGGTTGAAAAACGTAAACCTTGTCAAAATATTTTTCTTAATCTGGGAAATTTACTACACACTGTAAATATATTAGATCATTACAACACGGGAGGCTATTTAAATGTTTTCCATACACTGTATGGGGATTTAACGCGTGATACTTAGTTGACGTTATGAATCGTAATTAATAGACACATATTCCAGAGACATAACGTTTTGTTGAACATTTTCGGTTTAAGCAGCCATTGATCAAATGGAAAAAAGACTAGTAACTTTGAAATCCAACTAGTGTTTACTCATCGAATCAACAGTAAGTTGTGTGAAAACATGAATGTAGTGTAGCCCAGAATTGATTGGATATTTGCATGTATTTGGGGTGTTCATTATGAATTGTCTGGTAGAAAAATGTTTGAATATGATTGTAAAACATATTCTGTTGAAACGTGAAAGTGTGAAGTAGCAAATTTATAAACATCCTTCACACAGTAATGATTTTGATGGAGTTTTGTTCTCTAAGCTTGATGGTTTGGTCGTGGAGCTTTCATCGTTCTTCTGAACGACATCATCAGTACAAACTTCGAGTGGACATGAAGTGTTTGAATTTCTCCACATATGGTTCACAGCTTGTCCTGTACACCTCGATGTTGATTGGTTCTTGTTGACCTTAAATCTGTCATTGTTTACTTCTTTGTTTTGGTTGAATCTCTCACTTGAGCTATACATCTTCTCTACACAGTGATGATAATATCGATTTTTGATACGACAGTTAATAAAATTCATCCATTAGCTCCATTCGAAAACAATGATCAGACTTAAGTTTTCTGATCATTAATTTCCTTGTTAATTTCATTGGATGAGAATTATGAAGTTTATTTAGAATTGTCCGCTTTTCCGATTACCAAATAGAACTTTGTGATGGAAACTAATTAAAATTATTGTGGTTTTCTTTTTAATACTATTTACCAATTACATAGTAGTATTATGTGATTTTAAGATTGTTTCTGATGAATTGTAGAAACACCATAATAATGATTTTGTGATCACTAGTGACTGGCTCCAAGAGGTATTTCCTTGAGTTCTAGTGAGAGACAGTGACCAGTGGAGTTCAATTGGGTCTGTTATGAAATAGTAACTCATTGAAGTCAATGTTGGACGGTGAAGCAATTTATGTATTGGTTGAAGTTAAACAATAAGACCGTTGGATGTTTAATCAGTGGTCTAGAGGTTAAGTAATCGCGCGCGAGACCGATAGGTTCTGAATTCGAATGGCGATGTTTCAAAATCGTATTTTGTTGTATCTAACTCAGATGAGAGTTGTGTTTTGAATTATTGTTAGGAAACAACATATGCTTGTTATTCCCCCCAAATCTTCTTGGATAGAACGTGGAGCATGTTCGCAATCGCTTATCTGTTGACTTCAATGCTTCGGCTGGTATATTGTCAGGTCCTGCTATTTTCGCGCTCCTGGTTTGTCTGATGACCGGCCATCCTGATTTCTTCCATCGTTGGTGGAGTGATATCTATAGGAAGGTTTGTAGGTGCTGCTTCGATATCCAGTGGGTTCAGTGGGTCTGGTCTATCTATGAGTCCTTCAAAGCGCTCTACCCACACGTTCTCCTGTTCTTGAATCTCTGTGGTTGGCTTGCTTTCCCTATCTTCGAATGGGCGCACTGGGTTTTAATATTTCCCTACTAGTTTCTTTGTTGCAAAATATTTGTCTCATATTTCTTTCTCTTACAGCTTTTTCCGTTGTCACTGCTAGATCTCCTACGTATTTCTACTTCGTGTCTCTGATGCACCTCTACACTTTCTTGTTTGCTTCTGTGTGTTCAACTTCTCCCTAGTCCATCCCGACTTTGCAGTTTAGATCTGCCATCAGGATGGTCAGGTCCTTTCATGGGCACTTCGTTATGGTTGACTGTAGCCTCTCATAAAATTGATCTTTATCACCGTCGTTGTTATCATTGGTGGGTGCATAATATTGGATAACATTCATTGTGATTCCATCCTCCTTTGTTCTGAAGGATGCTTTGATGATTATGGATCCATGAGATTCTCATCCTATAAGTGCTTTAAGTGATTGTTTGGAGAGCATCAGAGGGAATCTCTGAGTGCTAAGATCATTTTCTTCTTCGTAACCTCAGAAACATCAACATTTTCCTGTCCACGTTGGGTCGAATAAGTTTCACTGATTCCGAGAACTTCCAAGTTGTATCTCCTCATTTCGTCACCTATCCGGTTGGTCCTCCTGGTCTCCCATATTGTATGACATTCCATGTACCTATATTAATTGTTGCTTTTGTTGTTAGAAGGGGCATCAGCCTCGTGACTTCCGAAGAATATCGGCTTTCACCATGAGGCGTCATAAATCTTTTGAATGAAGATCCTTCAATTCTCAGTTGAGAGTTCAAGTGGTTCAAAATGTTCATTCTGGTTAGCGTTTTTATTTTTAAGGTAGTTTTCTACGAGATATGGTTGGTGACCCCATACCCAACCCTACTCCTTCACTTGGACTTGGAAGCAGAGTAATTCTAGAAAAGTTACTGGCGGAGTTTTCTTGCTATCATAGAGATGAAATAACAGTGTCGAATGTCTGAAAAGTTCCAAAGAGTTGTTTCATAGGGCCAAGATCAAAATGAATACTAAAGGACATCATTTTTTATTTCCATAGTTGAAATCATGAGTCACTTGAAGCTAGACCGTCATGGAAAACCTGGAAACACTTGACGGCCGTTTCGTCCTATTGTGGGACTCCTCAGCAGTATGCATCCACGATCCTGCACTTGTTTGCTTTTTGTATGTTTTGTGAGCTGATCAAGATATGCAGTATTGATTGTTTTAATACAAAACAAAAAAGGTGATGAGGTTTGGTGAAGCAATATGATGAGCTAAGAATGAAAATAAATCTTTCTAAGGATCACTGTGATGAAAGTTTCAAAAACGATGCTTTCTATGTGATTGAAAAATACTTTAAAGTTGAATCTCATAACTTAATCGATAGTGTGAGTATTCAATATGTAAACACACAGATATGATCGATCAATAGTGTGTCGTTGATTTAAATACAACCACCTAGTCAGTGTGATCACAGAAAAAACAGATATAATACTATCACTTTATTTCATAAAATTCAAGAAGGGTGATCACTTTTCTTCAATCCGTTTTTAAGTTTGTGATAAGGTAGTGAAATATAATGAGCGACATACAGTGCTACTCAAGAATCAGTAAGTAGTATAAAAGAATAACCCCACATTTCATAATCCTTTTTATCAATACACATTTGATGATGGTTTAAGTTCCTATTTGCATTGATCGTTCGAATAATATGATAAAGGTGTTTAAATTTCGATACACCATATTTATTTGCCTGTTTGATTATGATAACTAATGCTACATATCAAAATGTTACTACTTTGAACATAACATATAGGTTATATACCTGTCTATCGTAACCAATGTTTGGAGACTCTAGGTGACATGACTCAGAATCGATCACAATGGTGCAAGTGTATACACTCTTTATCTTCCCTTAAACCTTGAAAATTAAAATTGCTTCATATCTGTCTTTCTTCCTGTACTATATCCTTATATACAACCTTTCTTTTATATATTACCACCACTAAATTAACTACTATGAATTCTGTGTTCATCATGTTGGACGTTAGTAGTTCAGGAACCGACGTCTGAATAATGTTCATTCTTTCCAATGAATATTCCTAACCTCTACGATGTCTCTGATTGTACATTTTTGTAACTTGTACAGCGAAAGGTCGTAAACTTTTCATAAACTCTCCTGAATAGGCTATGCAATTAATAGATATAATTGTGTGTTAAAACAAACAACAAAAAAAACAGATGATTTGTAGAAATATCCAGATGGCAGGAGCAGGCCAACTTGGTGTTAAGATTTAAATGATCATGTTTAGTCATCAAAAACAATATCTTTATTTTTCTCATTTACCAAAAATGTATGTTTTCCTAATCCATGTGCTTTGTATTCCTTCTACTATCCTAATTTGTACTTTGTTTACAAAGAAAATTAAGCAAGATATGAAGGTTACCATAATCTTAAGTGTCACATTGATAAGTTTAAACAAAAGGATCATTACATATTATACATATATAATCGGCATATTACTTGTTTATCGTTTTGTTCTACTACTGACTGAATTAAAGAGATTGTCCTTAAATGAGAAACAAAACTCTATCTTCTTACATGAGTTTTCTCATTTGGCTAACTGATCGTGCATTCGTTTTACTGAATAAATCTTCTATATTTCAGTCAGAACTCAAACGTCTCATCCTTTGTGTTTGTTTTAGCATAATAAGCTACGAGGTAACAAAAATCAAACTCATTGACTTATAAGTTGGTTATTATTACTTTTGTTAAGTATATTTCGTTCTTACCGATAAGATAAACATTGTTCTCATTACAGACTTATGATCATATGAAGACTATTCGCAAAGTTAGTGACTTTGTAAATAAAGTATGATTCTGTTTACATAATCATTTTGAAGCTCATTAGTGAATGACTTTGATTATATTGTTAAGCATATTGTGTGTAGATAATCAAAAAGTTCTTTATTAAGTAAGTCTATACTCTAACTAACAGGTCCAAAGTGATATTTTGTTGTTTGGACGAAGTGAATCGATAATGATAGTTTATTACATGTACTTATTTACTTACGCCTGTTACTCCCAATTAAGCATAGGCCGCCAACCAGCATTCTCAAACCCACTCTGTTCAGGGCCTTCCTTGCTAGTTCTATCTAATTCTTGTTCATCCTCCTCATGTCTGTCTCCATTTCTCGGCTCAATGTGTAAATATTTCAGAACATTACTCGACAAACTTGCGTTACAACATATGCGTAGAAATTGCTAGGTATAAAACAATTTACTGAATAATAATAAGTAGTAAAAACAATACACAAAAGAGTCGAAGGGAAGGCGTTTGTAGTCAATGCTGTACCGTAGCTTCTACGTAGTTCAGTAGAATGTTGTTGATAGTGTCTGGCCAACGGATCCAAAGTATTTTGCATAGACAACATTAAGAAACAATTTATTCATGTAACTGATCTTATCCTTAAGACAAGAGTAGTGTTCATCACATCCTAACTAATTGAGAAACCAGAAGCACATTTTCATTCATCGACTCTGAAATACACTCCATAATAATAAAGGTCTAATGAGTAGCATGTTGGTAATGGACATAATTAACCAATCAAATTGTTGCCTGAGCTCTCCTCACGTTAATCAGGTCTGGTGTGTCTGTAAACTATCCCTGTTGTATGTGACCTATCAATTGAAGGATATTCTTATCCTATTATATCAGTCTGACTTACAATTTTTATTCATTTCAATAAGACAAGCAATACTGGTAAGTATGTTTGTGTGTTTCGTTTAATGATCTTAATCCCCTTAATTATTGTGCTGATCTAATTGTTTTTACATTCATTCAGTATTATTTGTTTGAATCTTCCCATCAATAGGTAAGGACTGCAACTGGTCAGTCTCTAATTGGCATATGTGCATACTGTGCGTATTGCCTCGATATAGCCTTAATTCTCAAGCATGGTAAGCAGAGATGGATAGTGGCTAGCAGTGGAATCCAGTCTGTCGCGCGTCAAGTCCTATTTGGGACTCGTCAGCTGGATGTACCTGCATCTCAGAGTTGATGTTCACTCTGGGACTCGGACCCAGTACCCTCGCTTCAAACGCCATCACATTATCCACTCGGCCACTGAGTCCTGATAGCTACTTGTTTGTGCGATGGGGTGAAGTTTAAATTCATTCAGTATTGTTTGTTTGAATCTTCCCATCGATTTGTTAGGACTGCAACTGGTCAGTCTCTAATAAGCATATGTGTATACTGTGCGTATTGCCTCGATATAGCCTTAATTCACAAGCATGGCTATCAGGACTCAGTGGCCGAATGGATAACGCGATGGCATTTGAAGCGAAAGGTACTGGGTTCAAGTCCCAGAGTGAACATCAACTCTGAGATGCAGGTACATCCAGCTGACGAGTCCCAAATAGGACGAAACGCGCATCCTGGATTCCACTGCTAGCCACTATCCATCTCTGCATTCTATTGATTCTACGTTTAGAAGCAGATAAATTTTAGAGCCAAATTGTCCTTGTTCTGACTATAACTTCCACATAGACTGTGGGATCGTCAGTATCGCGTTTATAGTTCTAGTAGTATATCTGTAGTACAAATTAAATCCTACATAACATTTCTGAAAGAATGTTTACTAGTTGTGAAGGTCGGAAAAAAGTTTGACAAACTATAAAGTAAACAGTAATTTAGTAAAATGTCAAATTTAGACGTTTTAATCACTTTGAACTGAACTCCGTTGTTAGCAGACTCACTTGAATAATACTTGTGGTTTTTTGATAAACATATCAAAACATAAAATCGGCATATTCTAAGTTTGATTTCTATCAGTGTGAACATATTTGTTCATAAATTAAGTTGTTTATAAACCAAATAATTTGAATAGTTGAGATCGTGAGTCAATGGAAGTTAGACCACTATGGAAAACCTGGAAGCACTGGTTGGCCGTTTCGTCCTATTATGGGACTCCTCATCAGTGCGCATCCACGATCCCTCCTCTCGAGATTCGAAGCCAGGACCTATCAGTCTCGCGCGCGAGCGCTCAAAATCTAGACTAATAAGCTGGTCAGCATCCAATGGTGTTAGTTTCTAACTTCAACCGATCCACAATAATAATTTGATACAATTAAAGTAAACGAATACCACATTTTCTACGTTAAATAGTATGATGTTTTTTTATTGGCCATGTTGAAATGTTTTCATTCAATAACCCTCAATTTTCTGAGAAAAATCAGTCGAAACAGAATACAAAAGAAGTTCGTATGATAGACCTTTCATAAAACAAATCAAATGAATGGAACTAGGAAGAAAGGTTATAATCATCAAACTGTCCCTGGCTGGAAGTAGTGGACTGGAAACAATGAACCTAGATTTTGTTCTATATGACACTTCCCTATGGTGTATACCTGTACTTGGAATAAACTGGTACTACCTGATGGATACCAGATAGAGTCACTCAGTTTTCCTGTCTGAGATGTTGACATTACCAGAGAGCACCAGTTCCATCAAGATTACAGAAACAATTTTCTGATGAGTTCTAAATATCATAAAAGCTAGATGTGGTGTTTCCCATAGACTATCTTCATACATCTAGCGTCTGAATAAAATCCAATCACAATCACTCGTAACAGTCACTGACTATTTTGAAACATAACTTTCACTTCCGTTACGTTTTTACTGCCTCTAAAAATGCCTGCACTACTGAATAATGAAAATAAACCACGATGTATTTGCATAGGAAACAAAGTAACTGATGTTCGGTCTCAATAATGTAATAATCTTGGTTTATCGTCTATTAGTGTTAGAAATATTTCATCAAACTGCATTCAGATATATTTGTATACTCCTTCTTTAATGATAAAGTCTTCTATTTACACGAAACTACACAGACCATAATAGTGAAATGATGTGAAAAATGACTGAAAGGATTCAATAAACAATAAAAATTGAAAAATGTGGAAATGATCTTCATCATTTACTGATGTTCTCACTATAGATATTACATATATTCTGATCTATCGAAGCTGTTAACTGGTTTGAAGCAAAATGTAGATTAATAAAATTGTTTATTGATATCCCGATGAGTAGAGATTGTATTCTTCATGTTTCGTTATTTAATGTAAGCCACTTCTTCAGAATAAACAAAGTAGATGGCTGTTTTATTGAATGGATTTGGGATAGGTTCTTTAGTAGATGCTTAAGATTTGTAAACTGAATGAAAGTTAATTGCAGTATAGTTGTCGTATGCAATTAGATAAATCACAATGAAGGATTTAAAAGCATTGCATAATAATTTCATTAGAATCATGAACCAACCTAAGTTAGATCAGCGTTGGAAACCTGGAAGCATCATTCTAGTATCTGACTCTTGAACATCCACAATGCTGTATGCAAGAATCCAACTGAAAACCTTTGATATTGCGCACAAACTTTTTAACGTGACCAGTGGAGCTAGCACGTGTTGGGTGTCAGGCAGTTACCCACCGAAGACATTCGAAAGTGCTCGCGAAATGGCTTGCACTGACTGAGATTAAATATTAACACCGTTGGATGCTGGCTCAGTGGTCTACAGGTTCAGAGTTTACGCGCGAGACTGAAGGTGTTGGATCAGATCACTTCGTGAAGGATGGGTGGTTCGCGCTGCTGAGGACGTTTATACTAGAACGAGATGCCCGTCCAGTTCTTCCAGGTTTTTAATGATGGTCTAACATTGATAGGTTCATGATTTCAATGAAATTTAACAATCACAACAACCCCATACTGAAAATTCCATAGTAATTGAGAACAAGCAAGTTAATCAGAAGAAAGATAATTTTCTAAAAAGAGTTACTCTGAATCTCCATAAGCTTCGAAAGTTTTGTACCAACAATTAGACAAATTTTCACAAATTTGAATGATGATATAGTATATCCTCTTGATTAGAACTATGTAGTACTCAACTTGCTAAAAGTTAATTTAACATTTTACAGGACATTCAAAATTCCTTCTTGAAAATCATGTGAATAAGTGGGTTAGTTACTTGTCAAATATCCCTCATAAAAGATATCTGAACTACATATCTTCTGGTTTCGTTTTTTTAAGCGAGTTGGTTTTCTACGGGATGTGATCGCTAACTCCATGCCCAACCCTTCTCCTTTATCCGGGCTTGGGACCGCAGTAGCCCCCGGAGGAGCGGGCTACAGGCGGAGTTGAATTACATATCTTATGAACATGAAATCTATCACACGGTGTTCTTATTTAAACTGTACAATTTAGTATTCTTAATCTTGTATTATATAATTTTGTTTTGGGTTGTTCATCACATTTATAAGTAGTATGTGTTTGTATTTTTAATAATCTAATTTCTTTATGATTATCAACGAGAACTTGGTGAAATGATTGAAGATTACAGGTGAATAATTTCCGATATACTAGTAAGCTGAAATGTAATATACATCTGGATGATACATAATCACGAGCCATGAAAACTTGTCCAAAGCGTAATGTAATGCTAATGATAATAATTAATATTACCGCACACGCACACACTGCACACATTCACCATTTTCATTGAGATAATAAGCTTGTAACTTTATTTTCGGATAAACATTTTAATGTTTATATCAGGGATGTATGTCATGGAAATCCATTCACAGTAGATCTAAAATCTTGTTAAGCATAAAGTGGTTGTAAATAAATTGCGTTTACTTATTTTTGAGTAGTATTGTATTTGAACTTGAATGTTTATGAAAAAAGGTTGACTTTCTTTACTGAACCAATTAAGATGATACCCAAATTAGATTTGGAATAACAAAAGGGGTATATAAATAGAACACATGAAGATTGTAGTCTGTACTCAAATTGAACCATCACAATGAATATTTTCTATTTGGCAGCTTTATTGTTTATTCTAAGTAAGGAATCATAATTTATTGATTAATATACATATTTTTTAACTGTTTCATTGTATATGAAAGTATCTGACTGATTGATTACAGTAATATTGTAGTGTCGGTTGCTATGTTAAGCCCATGTACCTTACTCTAGTTTCTGAACAGGGCAATTTATCTATTCTTCTTGAGTAATGTTTTGACCTTGTTAATTATTCACTTATCAACCTTGACTGTTTTGATATGAGCGTGTGTGCATCTACACTTCTTATCCTACTCATCACAAATTTTGTAATTTATTTTTATCTGGCTATAAAATAGTGATTAACGCTTGATTAAAAAATGAAGTTGGTTCACACACCTTCTCCACCGCGTGTCGTTCCTCTCTGTCTAGATCAATGAGTGTACAAAATATATCTATTTAAAAATCCATTTTCGTATTTGACTTATGTATCTTTTAGATTTGGTGTACTTGCAGACAACCGAAGCATCATTTTTGCTAAAATGTGTTTGTAAGTTTATGAACTTTCGATTTATATTCGATCCATGTATCTTTATTTATTATTTGAATGTGTGAATAGGTCCGAAATAATGTTTCAATGAAAAATGTTGGAAACAAAGAAGCGTTAAGAACATTATTTTCTATTATTTCATAATGTTTCGGCATTATTTATCGATTTGTGAACAAGGCGATTTAATCTTAGATTATTCAGCATGAGATAGCACTTTAGTCTACTGTGGAAATATTCAGTTTAGATGCTTAGTACATGAGAGAATTATGATTCGATTATTGAATAATTAGTACTGGAAATTCCTTCTTCAATGATACTTATGATAAGGATAATGTTTTTTTCCATACTTACAAGGGCGACGCTTCATGGAGTAGTAAGCTGTTTTTGTAATTAATCACCATTATATTCGTCCAATTATATAACTTATAATTCTGTTAAACATGCTCCTTAAATATATTATATAAATCTTCGTTTGTTAATCATTTACATTAGTAAACTTTACATTCATACTTCTATAAAATACAATTGAAAATCTGATTTCCAATAATTCACTTATTAACTTTAGTAGGTGATGAACATCTCTGTGAAATTTCATATCTCAAAACCCATGTGAAATGTACATTTTCCCTTTCATACATATAACATTGCCCGTGTTTATAGTACAGACTGACTCAACGGATAAACTGGTTTTGAAATATCTGTTCAATATTTTGATGGTCATGATCTCCCACTCCACTATTTATTGGAAAAGAACAATGTCGTAGATCAGAGATACAGTGAAATTTAAAAGGAAAAAAATCAACTAAGATGACCAATAAACAATCTAAATCAAGAAGGATGTTAATCAACCATCAATCGACAAATAAACAAGAGGACAAACGTATAAATTCAAGGATTTCAAGTTTCATATGTACAAATTACTTAATGACAGTTTACGTATGTTTATTTTATATCATATGGTGGTTTTTGAAAGTAAGACAATGTTCTTCATTTCTCCCCACCAAAAATAATGGTCGATTTGAACTGTCGTACACTGACTCAGCATTATTCAACCTCAGTTTACTGTTCAAAATGTGAATATTAGATTAAGCCATGAAATTCACAGTCTAATAATGTGCAACTTCATATGGATTGACCATGTTAAATTCTTGTTTTCCCTAGTGCAAAAAATCGTAAGTTCATACCATTTGGAATTTAATGTGAAATACATCTTCATTGTTACATATTTGTCATCGATCTTTCATTCTTGATAGTCAGTCATTAATGTCTTTATATTATTACAAAAGGACTCAGTAGCTGAGTGGATAACGCGATGGCGTTCGAAGCGAAAGTTATTGGGTTCGAGTCCCAGGGTGAACAGCAACTCTGTGATGCAGGTACATCCAGCTGACGAGTCCCAAATAGGACGAGACTCGCATCGTGGATTCCACTTCTAGCCACTATATTAATACAAAACATCCATTGGATTCATTAATCTCATGAATCGTAAATGACTTACTACATATAAGCACCTTGAAAATTTATAATGGTAGTAATGATCTATTATATATTCTTTCAATTTTCAACAATCTATCTTAAAGTTTGAATGACAGTAATCAGTTCTGGTGGGATATTTATTGTATTTCTTACACTTTCTTCCAGTTACGCAGCTTTCTTTATCTATGGAATAACGTATGCAAATTAGGGTGTGACAATATAATTCGAAAAGTATGCTGAATGTCACCCTTATAATGATATGCAGAATGTTCACATGTTGTACTTCAAAGCTTAATTTTATATGAAACAAACCATTTATTGCCCAATTATTATTGAATTACTTCAAATCAACTTATAATATACGATTGTCATCGTCTACTGAATAATAATTCGTATTTATGTATGTCACTTCAGCTCCGTTATCGATAGTCTTTTTAATGAATTAATAAAAGTGATTGTACTTGATTGTATTTTTAGTTCTTGTTTAATATAAAAATGAAAAGAAAAAGTCTTGCTGAATTCTACAATCCTGTTGTCTTCTTCAATGGACACGAATGAATTGTTCTTTTTATATTTTAGATATTTACAAGTGAAGCCCACTTGTCCATTTACAATACAAAATAGTTTCTTATATGTGCTGCATCTGAAGATGTATGTCTTTGGCCCCTGAATAATCACAGCTTACACTAACTGGTTATTTTAGATTACGACTTCAAACTGATTGCTAATGATCGGAAATTTGGAAATTTGTATCAATTCATAATGATATGATGTCTTAATTGCTCTCCTAGAAACCTACGGATGAAAACATTTTATCACAGCATCATGCTTATGTCTGCTTATCTCAGAAAAAGTATTTCCACTACTGATTGTAGGACAATTTTCTCTTTTATACTCGAACCAAACATAAAATGCAACCAATACTTCTAGTACAAATAGACGTGTTACACTTCATCAACTGGATTAAAGTTATTATAAAGACGTACAATATATTATTGTTGGACACTTGTTTTCCTAATATTTGACTATTGCATGAGAAAATATTCTATTGGATTGATCCATTATTTGTGATATAGTGTGATAGAACGTAAACACGCAAACCTCACAGAAATCTGTCTTAATTCTTATCACATAAAACTCATTGTAAACTCAAAGAGGTTTTCTTAGAATACTTCATTTCCAAGAAATTTTCACTACTCTAATCAATCTGTTAAATGTTTGAATTTGTCATGAAATTATATATTGCGACAACCCAAGAAAACAATTATGGTATTCATAAGTCGATCAATGTAAACCAATATTGAAAACCTGGAAGCAGTGAATGACTGTTTCGTCCTAGTATTTGACCCCTCAGCAGTATGTATCCACGGCACCACACTCGGGACTAAAACTCATGACTTTCGGTCTCGCGCGCGAACGTTTGATTTTTTGACTAATGGGCCGTGATCTAACGATGTTAATGTCTAACTATAATCAGTCCACAATGTTGCATAAACGTCTTTCGTTGTCTTCGGTGGGTAACTGTCTCACACCTAACATGGTGGAACTCCACTGGTCACTGATTCTCACTAGAACTGCAGGAAATACCTCTTGAAGCCAGTCACTAGTGGGTATATGATTATTATTCTATGAAAGGGGTTTCTGTGGATATTATTGTAATTTAATAGTTGAGATCATGAGTCAATTGAAGCCTCAAAATAGTGTTAATTGTATATTAGAAAGGTTACTTAATGAAGGTCAGAATGGTTGGGAGTAAATTGCCCAATTACAATCAGTGTAATAGTAATATAACAAAAATGAAAAACAATTGTGTGAATAAAATGCACAGTAATCAAAATAGTAGTAGTAATAATAATAATATTTTTGATAGTTGAGGTCATGAGTCAATTGAAGCTAGACCACCATGGAAAACCTCGAAACACTGGATGGTCGTTTCGTCCTATTGACTCGTCAATCGACTCATGAATTCGACTATTAAAAAATTACTATACTATCCACAAAACTCCTTCTGATAATAATAATAATACTGTTGTGTGAATATAATACGTAATAAGAAGGGTGTTATCAAAGTAATTATGACAAAAAGGAATTCATGTCAATTAGGAATGATGAAAGTGAAGATTAAGATAAATGTATTAAAAAATAATAGGTAGCGGGTAAGAGGTTTATAATATTCAGTTTAGGTATCCGGTGTTCTGATCGTAGGCCAAGTTATACGTAGAGACTGGATATACCTTTTCTGAATACATAAGTCAGGTTTCCTGGATTTGATTTAGATGACTTCGGTTATGTAGAGTAACCGCAATCTAGCTTCCTGAGGTGGATTTTCTGGAACTTGATGATAAACAGGGAAAAATTCTTCTATTTAATATGTTCACTATCTGCCAAGTGAGGAGGAATAGTGCGATTGATCGATTTAGTAACTCTTTTTCCCAACCATGCTGTTACAGGTTCATGAACACGCAAGGATAAATCCCTCTGAGTACGGCCTATATAACTAGCTTCACAGGAGCAGTTGGATCGGTACACACACATAGAGGAGCCCATCTTCGGTAATCCATCCTTGATTAGTTGTGTGAGTACTTGTTCAGTTGCTAAAATTATATGTAGCTCGGCGAATTGAAATGTCCTTTCAACAGGTCTTTTCAGTCGACGTGTTAAAATATCACCAGCTATATCCCATTTTTATTTATTTGGATTTGTTCGAAGAGTATTCAAGGTAATTTATGAATTTCGTACGAATTCCATTTTCAAACCTTTAATTAGGTGAAATCATCATTTAAACAGGGATATACTGATTTTCTATATAATCTGGCAACTGTTTACAATCTTTTCTTCCGTTAATGTGGATAGTTAGTAATAAGAAATACGCTAGATGTGTTTTACATCTCGGAAATAATTATAAATCTAATTGTAGCTCTAGCACAAATTATTCGACTTTCTGGTGTAGAAGTGTGTCATGACCAGCAACTGGTCTCTCTGTGTTGTTATTATCTTCCATAAAATCGAAGATTACTTCACATCCAATTATCCCTCAGAACTAATATAAGTTAGTCCTTAACTACCCTTCGGATCCTAGATATTTCAAAATTCAACATTCAGTTTCTAACCTTATTTTTCACTTCTGTTAAGAAGTATGCTTATTTTGAACGAAAGATTGGATGACATTTAAAGTTTGATATTTTGGGTGGGTGACACAACACATATTTGTAGACTATTCATAGTGTTTTATAATTTTGAAACTGATGAAATATATAATTCATTGTAAGCAAAGATGGATAATGGCTAGCAGTGGAATCTAGGACGCGCGTTTCGTCCTATTTGGGACTCGTCAGCTGATGTACCTGCATCTGAGTTGATGTTCACTCTGGGTCTCGAACCCAGTACCTTTCGCTTCAAATGAAATATATTTCATGTTTTATAACATTTTGAGGTTTATTAAATGGTGATCTAACCTTAATCGATTCATGATCTCAATTAAAAACTCAACAGTCTCAACAACCTCATACTGATAAATGATTTTTGGTTTTTAATATTCTCATAACTGAACACAAATATTTCACATTTGGAGATTAATGGTAAAACTGTGATCATTAAATTATCCAGGTGGCATGAAAGTTAGTTAGCATATTGATGATGAGCAGTCCAGACAATTTATTTCATTGATCATCGCTAAATCTGCACCAGAAAGCGGTTAACGAAAGTAAATACAATTTTGTGATTTGGATTTAAAGATTGCATACCAGATGAGATTGAAAAAACTATGCTATGTCCTCTGTTGGACGACTTCCGAAAACTACGACGGAACCCTCAGAGGCCCTAAAGGAGGCGAAGAGTTTCCATCCAGTCAGAATGTGATGGGGCTTTCTAGAATATCAACGTAGCATGCTAATATTAGACAGCAGCACAACATATCCCTTTGTGGATTGGCTGGGTTATAATGTTGGTATAACAAACGCTAATATTAATAAAATGGCCATGATTTTCTGTACATTTTGGTTATCACCCAACAGAGAATTCTCAAGTCTTCTTCTGTTTTCTGATTTGCGACTGTGGGGTTCTATACGTACGAGCGCCGTAGTAGTATACCGTATTCTGCGTTGATCAAGTAGTGAACTTGAAATCCTCTATTTAGTTAACTATAACAGATCTCTTTTTATCTTATTATAGTTTGTAATAAAAAAATCCTCATCACAGACATTGGTTTATATTAACGTCGTTGCATATTGAAACATGTAGGAAGTTTAACAAAATGTAGGATATAAAAACGTGTAGTTTAATGACCGTAATTACAATTATTTCAATTATATCCAAATCATTCCTGAAAACTTTTATATTGCACGTTGTTCGTCTTCCTGAAATGAAAATGAGCAGCGCACGATAAGCTATAACATTTATGGATCATTCTGCAAATATATGGGCCAGGTTCATCAGTAATTACACAAACGAGTGTGATTTTCTCATTAGAGAGTATTCCTGTATACGTATCAGTTTATAGTTTGGATACGACAACACAGGAATTTATGTTGGTGTCTGAGCGAATAGTGTTTTTTCTATTCATCGTAACGTTAATAACTTCGAAACATCATTTCAGATGTACTTTGTATACTTATAATAAACTATCAGAGATCACAATATGTGCTAAACGAGATTTTTAAAAAATCTTTCATTAGGATGATGTATTCTGACTGAAGAAGCACCACAGATCCTTTTTGTGGACTCCCATCATCATTCTCCGTAAAAATTGAGTATGATATTCGAAAGCGGAAGCTCTCATAATAGTCGTATACTGAATAGTGTCACTAAAGTCATTGTTAGCAGATATATATAGTACTTTCTGAATACATTTGTTTGTAAACATACAATCTAACATTAAACCATTTAATTATTCACTATGCTGCATTATCTGAATTTCATGGTTCATGGCCTCTACACAACAATGTATAAATTGATAACATAAAGTTACGTAACGTTGTTTGAAAGAGAAGGTTCTTGTCAATAGATCATCTACACGTTTCTATAATAACAGCTTGGTAAACACTTCATACCCTTATACATGGAATTTCGCCAACATTATTATCATACTACTACTACTACTCACAATCACACAACATCCCCTTCATTTCTACATTCTAGTAAGTAACACTCATATTTATTATTCTGTTTAAACAATCCTAGAAATTCTTCCTTTCAATCAGAACTCATTGTGGTTATATATTGGTGAAAAGATAATTTGTACTGAAGTAAATAATTAACTACATATTTCTTTAATTCTTTGCAAATTCAGTCTACAATATGAAAAACCTTACAAGTTACAAAGTCATTGAAATCTATGGAGACTCAGTCAAATAGCAATATAGTAATAATGTTGATATAACTTACCTCTTCCGATGCTTAAGTCAACTATAAATCAAAATGTTCAATACGTTTAACAAACTTGATACCAAGTTGAACACAAAAGGTAGATAATTTTAATTATTATCAGAAGGGGGTTTTGTGGAGTTCACAAATCAATATAAGCTAGACCACAATTGGAAACGTGGAAGCACTGGATGACTGTTTCGTCCTAAAATGGGGCTCTTCAGAAGTGCATATCTACGATCTCTCATGCGGGATTCGAACCCAGGACCTGAAGAATTCCATACTAGGACGAGACGGCTGTCCAGGGCTTTGAGGTTTTCCATGATGGTCTAGCTTCAATGGACTCGTGATCTCAACTATTAAAATTATTAAATACAATCAGTTTAACTGTAAGAAGTTTTAAATTATCTTTTTTAATTGTGACTTGAACATTCAATGTCCTATTAATATGAAACCATCACATAGTTTCGATAGAACAATATGAAGACGGAGTTGATCTGAAAAATGTGATGTATTTGGGCTATACATTTCGAACAACCTGGTCACACATATACTTGTCAGGGCATTTTATATGAAGATTAATAAAGGTCAGTTAAATGAAAGTTCATGTGGAGAAAGGTATTACAGGGGAGAAAAACATTTTTTTACATCGTATAGAAAAAAACAAGAAATTGTTGCGTTATCCTAGGCCATAGAATGATTTAGGGATTACCAGGGTAAGTTCAAGGTTAAGACAAATTAGAAGGGGTTATGTGGAGATTTCAGTATTTTTCAAAGTTGAAATCATGAGTCGATTGAAGCTAGACTACCATGGAAAACCTGGAAGCACTGGACGGCCGTTTCGTCCTACTATGGGACTCCTCAGCAGTGCGCATCCACGATCCCGCATCGCGAGATTCGAACCCAGGGCCTACCAGTCTCGAGCCAGAGCCCTTTAACCGATAGACCACTGAGCCGGCCGGCATCCAACGGTGTTAATGTCTAACTTCAACCGATCCACGAAATTGAGCAACCATTCACCAATGTCATCAGTGAGTTGATATCTCCCAACAGACGTGGGTGAACTCCACTGGTCACTGCTTCCCACTAGAACTCCAGGACATGTATCTTGAAGTCAGTCACTAGTGAGCAGTGCTTCCAGGTTTTCCATGGTGGTCTAGCTTCAATCGACTCATGGTTTCAACTTTAAGACAAATTGTTTTTGTACACATAAGAGGGGGGTTTTATATTTACTAATAGCCAAGGCTTAAATAAACCTGAAAATTGGTCCTCGACAATTTGTTCTATACAACATTTTAAACGCTGTATTGATATCAATTTTGTGCCCCGTTTCAATTATATGCTTCGCCATTGATGAACATGGTTTTTCATCTCCCACGTTGATCGAATCATTTGACACTAAATGACTTTGAAGACATCTAGGCGCATGTTCAATGACCCTTAATTGCATTGCTCGATTACTTCTCCCTATGTATATAGACAAAGTTAATTATTCATCATATACGTATGTATATATAAGACTAGTTTTTATGATAAGCACCAACTTATGAAGAACTTACATGGAAAGCTAGAATAAACAGGATAAAGAAGTAAGCAATTTCGCAGGATGTAATCTACACATTATAACTTATTGTCTTTCCAAAAGAAGGTAGATGTTTCCCTGGTTCATTTGCAAAATCGAATCAAATCATTTGCAAATCAAATTTACCAGTTAAACACTTCCACTTTATAATCTAACAGTCAATTTACGAGACATTTTGTTTTCCATATCAAACAATGATCACCTTATACATTGTGATCAAATAACTTCGTTATTATCCAATACCAACTAGGTGTCGGTAGATACATATGGACATTTATTACATAAATGTAGATTTTTAATAATGGGACATTTGAGATTCTCTACGAAACTATTTCTATGGTTCGTTTATACATTTAAACAAGCAAGATATTCTATTTATAAGTAGACCTTACCATCTTCATTAGCGTAATCCGTCTTCAGTTAGAATAAGACATTTTGGGAAACCTTCTAGCTTGTATGCAATCTGAAGATGAACTTAGCTATTCATCAATGAATGATGATAATTCATTTTGTCTTGATGAAGATTTTATCCTTGAATCCTTTAAATTTCCAACAGAGTACTGATCGTTGGATAAACTTTAGTGGATTTTTGACAGTCTGTTCAATATTAACTATAATCTTTTCTAAAAGTGAAGGTCAACTTCCGGTTTAGACATTTTATAAGACCTACTTGTCAATAGATTTCTATTGTTTTATGTATTGTTAAACACTAAATTGATTACCAGAACGTGGATTTGTGCAAATTGTAGTAATTTCAACAGTTGAATTCATGAGACGAACTAAGCGAGAACACCATTGAAAACCTAAATGCACTGGATGGCTGTTTCGTTCTAGTATCTACACATATTTTGTATTTCACAATGAACACATGAATATGGGAATTGAATTAAAAAATTCTTAAATAGTACTATACAAATCAGTTTCTTCCAAACTGATTAAGTTTCTCTTCAAGTTTTTCAATATTTAATTTGACTGATAATTGTTCAAAAGCTCTTGAAGTACTTTTGAAGAAATTTGTTTTTGTATTGGTTGTTTGAATTTTCCCATTGATGTTTATGACTGGAGTTGGTCAATCTCTTATAGGCATATGTGGATCCTTTACGGATCGCCGCAATACTACCTTAAATCACAGGTATTATAAGCCGAGATGAATGATGACTAGCAATTGAATCCAGGACGCGTATCTTGTCCAACTTGCTACTCGTCAGCTAGATGTACCTGCATCCCTAAACTGAGCGGATAAGGCGATGGCGTTTGAAGAGGATGGTACTGGATGCGGTTCCAGGAGTGAACATCAGCTCTGCGATGGTGCTACATCCAGATGATGGGTTTCAAATACAACGAAATGTGAGTCCTGGATTCCTCTACGAACCACCTTTCATCTTCATTTCTAAGGTTTAAGAACACTGTACAATCCTTAAATTATCCAAATCAGTACATATTGCTCTACATATAATATATTAGCTTGAAATGTAGATTATATTATATTTCAACATGTTTATATAATCCTTGTCTTGTTAACTTACTCAGGCTGAAACGAAAAACAAAATTATTTTAATGATTAGTTATACAGTTATATCAATAATAATGATCATAATCAACGTAGGGTAAACTGATTATTGTATAATGTAGTTGTTGGTGCTTGGTTTTTAACAGTGACATTTAGCATATATGAAATAAATATCATCAGTACTTACGAAACGGAGTGTCTGTAGAATCATTAAAAAGTTGGTTCAAGAGACTAACTGTGAAGTTAAATAAATGCTTGTTGAATCAGTTTTTTGTTGTATGATGTCTATAAAGTAGGATACAGTAACCACAATGTTATAAACCAAAATATACCTGGACAGCAGTCAGATTTTTGTTTAATGAACAAAACTATGGGTTCCATTACTTTTCTTCAAGTTCACAAATATTATCACTTTGGTAAAGTAGTAAACCATTTCATTTAGTTTGAATTTATCTCATTTGTTGGGCAAATGTAGAAGAGATGTATGCAATTTATGAACAGTTTTTAAAGTTATACTGATGCAGACGTAAAGGCAATGATTGGCAAAGCAACAACAGCATTCCTACAGTTGAAGAATATATGGAACTCAAAACAGCTGTCTGTCTACCAATTTCAAAGTGAGAATCTTCAATACGAACGTCAAAACAGTCATACTGTACGGAGCTGAAACAAGGAGAACTACTAAAACCATCATCAAGAGAGTACAAGCATTTATAAACAACGGTATGCGTAATATACTGAATGTCCGTTGACCGGATACCATCGGCCACAACCTATTCTGAGTGAGAAAAATCCAATTTTTAACTGAAGAGGAGATGAGTAAAAGACGTTGGAGGTGGATAAGACATACATTGAGGAAATCATCAGACTGAATCACGAGGCAAGCGTTAACTTGCAATCGTGAAGGTAAACGGAAATGTGAAAGACCAAAGAACATACTACGTTGAGTATCGGGAGCAGACATTGAGAGGATGAATAGCAAGTGAAAAGAAGTGGATAGGATTTCCCAGGACAGAGTTGGATGGAGAGTGCATGTGGATGGCCTATACTCGTCTACGATGGGTAACAGGCATAAGGAAGTTAAAATATTATAGATATTATTTTATGTATATTGTACAAAAATTAGAGGACTTGGTAAATTGCCTCAAGATCAATATTCAGCTTGATTTTTAAAAATCTCGACATTCAGTGTTAGGTCTATCTGAATAGGCTTTTATTGTACTTGTTTCATAGCTTCAATTTTGACATCAGGCTAATGTCAAACACCATGAATATCAACTGCTGAAGTCATGATTTTTAGTTACCGTCAGGTTAAATACATTTAAACATGTTTAGGTTTATTGCATTGGTTAAACATGATTGTGTATATACTAGAAAGATGTCTGACAATGATACAGCAGTTCACAGTTAATAAAAATGATGATTACATGTTTTGCATATATTAAGCTAAATGATTGAAGCTTGATTAGTTGAAACCCTCGTCGTTGAAGACGAGATTAGCTAAACAACGGCAAAGAAATAACCATTCGTTGATGACATAGATATATCTTTATACATAAGCATTTAGCTAGATATCTCTTTTTGTACAAAGCTGTTCATGCTTTTCTTAGCTCTTGTATTTAGTTGGTCAATATCAACGAAGACCAATCTCTATATCTTACAGATATTAACCGATATCCTTTAATACATTTACAACAATTCACTGTGACAATGATTGAAAACATTCAACATATAGCTTGAATCTCCACTTTCCATAAAACATGGATAAAACATTCTTTCAAAACTCATACAATTAAAAGAATGAAGATTCAATTAAGGAAATTCCTGGATGCCTCAAATACCATACATTAAATACATTATTTGCACATCTCCCTTCAGTTGTCCTTCACATACTTTTTTATTCCTCTAATTCTGTTGTTATTACAAACGCTGTCTGTTTTCTTTCCTATTCACTTTAATTCAAGTTTCTTCTGGTAGGCATTTCACTTTTGATTGCTGCTATATACTACTCATATCTATCAGCACAAGTAGCATGCACCACAATAAAACAGTACTGTTTGTACAATTGTAAATTTACATTGAAGACATTCAAACTTTCTCTAGCCCATTCTACTTACGTTTTGTCAAATAGACTCACTATAATGTTAAAGAAAATTGGAAGTATCAGGAGGAGTATATCAAACTTTGGTACATAATAGAAAACTTATATATTCGAATGTTTTCGGATTATAACTTACACAATAAATAAAGAAAATACCTTGGTAATGATTCACTTATCAACCCTGACTGTTTTCATATGAGCATATGTGTATGTACACTTCTTATCCTATTCATCACATATCTGTAACTTATTCTTGTCTGAATATAAATATCGATTAACGCTTGATTAATGCGAGTCGGTTTACCCGCCATCGCTAATGCGGTTCGTTTTCGCTTCTCTCTCTTCCATTCACTTCATCCTTCTGATTTCTTGTCCAGATCAATGAATGTACAAAATATATGTGTTCGAAATCCATTCTCGTATTTGACTTATTTAATTCCTTTATTCACGAATGCGGATTAAGTGACGTATTACATACAACGATAGACAGGATGTTTAATTTGACAACAATCGTTCATACGATCTTATTGGAGTCAGATTGTAGACCCCACAACTACACTACGATCTTTCATTCATTTTTAGGTTGTAATTTTGCTATATATATTCTGATATGCTGAATTGTGTCAGTGATTGATATTAACTATACTATTAAATAGAAGTAATCCAACTCTAATTGTCTTATACATTACTACATATTACTGGCTATTTCAATAGATAAGATGACAATCATCACATAAATAGATATTTTGTATTATTCACTTATATACGAGATACACCTACATAGACAATTATGGTAAACAAGATAATCAAAATATGAAGTGTTGACAAAGCAACATCACTGTGATGTAAACATCTTCATACATGTATGTACTATCAGTTTATTGTTCTCTTTTTTGTTTGTTTTTTTACTGTACCACATCAAATGTCGCGCCTATATTTTATCAATTAAAGCAATAGAATAAAAGAAACTTACAGAACCTTTGATTTTAAAACAAAAAGGTAACCAAATTTGATTATAATCAAGGTTGAAACATGATGGAAAATGATGATACCTGTTTGAGAATGAATATCGACTTTAATCAACAATCAGTAATAATAGTCTGTTGTTCATATAATCTTATAAGTAAAATGATAATTTATTATCAGAAGGGGTTTCTGTTGACATTATATTAACCCCTCCTGATATTATTCAACATATGCTCACTAGTGACTGATTTCAAGAGGTATTTCCTTGAGTTCTAGTGAAAATAATTGACCAGTGGAGTTCAACCAGATCTGTTGTGAAATAGTAACTCATTGAAGACAATGGTGGATGTGTGACTCAATTTCATGGATTAGTTGATGTTAAACATTAACACCGTTGGATGCCGACTCAGTGGTCTGGTGGTTAAGCGCTCGCGCGCGATACTGATATGTCCTGTGTTCGAATCTCACGAAGCGGGAGCCTATGTGCGCTGTACTGAGGAGTCCCACAATAGGACTAAACGGCCATCCTGTGTTTCCAGCCTTTTTATGTTATTTGTTACAGAAGCATTGGTTTCTTTATCATTTGTAGTAGGTATGTTATATTTTACATATATCTGATTCACAACACAGATATACAAATCAACAGTATTCGTTTCTAGTATTTCTTATCATATTTTACAATTATGTGTTCAAAAAAATAATCCTAGAAGTGACCAGGTTTCAGTTAAATACGACATTTAAATGTGTACTATGTGAATTGTAAGATAATTGATTGGAATAAAGATGGGTAACGTGGGTAACGCCTATAATGTAAAAGTGATGAATTCAGTGAAATGGTAACGCTAAAGTTGTACAGAGCAATTTAATAAACCATCAATACAAAGAAATTGCAATTACTGTTTTCTATATGTCCAATTGTCACTATAATGTTGAAAGATAAATTGTCTCGAGTAATCTCTTCTTCCTAAATTTATCAATTCAACTGATGTTATCACATAAGTTTTATTGGCAGAAGTTGTAGCAATGTGTATTTTTGTCTTTAAGAGCATCTTCAATTATGGTCAAGCAAAAGCATTGTTAAAACTGTTAACACTTCAATTCTACCTCATTCAGTACAAACAGACGATACAGTTTATATATAGCAATCATCTATAGTAATATATCGTGTTGACAGTTATCTACTTAAATCCATCAAACTTACAATCCTCTAAACGGTTGAACAACTATTCATTTCCATTTGCAATTATATTATTATCTCTCTCATCATATGTTACGCATCTTCATTTTGACTTTCGATCTCACAATTTCATTTAACATATGGACTCATTCAGATTAGAATCTTCACACTGACAACCTTATGTCATTTTATGAATAGTCCTAAGTCCAACTGATGGATGAGTCCTAAATGGGATGAAATACGCGTCTTGAATTCCATTGCTAGTCATCATTCATCTCTGCTTATAATACTTGTGACTTAAAGCAATATCAAAGCAATCCACATAAGTTGCACATATGACAATATGAAACTAAGTAACTGCAGTCATAAACATCAGTATGAATATTTAAATAACCAATACAAAAATGAATTAATCGTAACATCAAATACTACTATTTTCAGTGATGTATTTGCCTTAAACCTGACCACTTTTTAGATTATTGGGTACTATTTTGTGAAGTCTAAAGAGGAGTCCCACAATAGGACAAGACGACTGTCCAGTACTTCCAGGTTTTCCATGGTGATCTAGCTTCAATTGATTCCTGATCTAAACTATCAAAAATTATTTATTGGTTTAATTCATAAAGCTGATGTTCCGAGATTTTTTCATAAATAATTTGTGCATTCAAAAACAATTTGTTCTCATCCTAACCAACTCTGATTATACTGCTGACTTATTATTCAATGTGGTTATCACATTGTTTTTGTGTACTTTGTTTTTATCAGAAGCGATTTTCTATAGAGATTTTAGTAATTTTGAAGTTGAATTCATGATTCAATTGAAAATAGACCACCATGGAAAACCTGGATTCACTGGACCGCCACGCTTAAACTCCAGACCACCGAGTCGGCATCGATCCACCTCGTTACGGTTAACCACTAACCATTTAGTTGACCTTTTATCTTTATACATAAATGTTCCTAACATTATTTTATTATTTATTATTTAAACACATAAATATTGGTACAAGGAAGCACCAGATACACATGCGCCTTACAAATCTCATTTGATTTGTGTGAGGGCTGGGATACTGCCAGGTGCCCAAACTGAAGCAGGTGGTTTTCTTAGGGGGCCACACCCGGAGTCTTTGACCTAAAGATCTGATCCACAAGGCAGTGGAGCATCGTAAGGAGATGCAGTCCCATGGTAGCCGATGGCGAACGAATGATTCATACACCAATTGTTCCCTCAGGATACTGGAGCCCATGTGCACCATTTGTTTGGAATCAGGGTTTTCCAACCCCTCTAGGTGGATCCTCCACATCCACCAACCTGGTTAAAGAGCCGGACATTCGCTTTTCGTCCTCTCACTTTTGTGAACAACACCCCTGGTGTGAGAAGGCAGTGAGTAGGACTTCCCTGTCAGAGGCTATATATTCGCGTGGCCATATGAGAGCATTTCGAGAGGGAGAGCAGACTCTCCCCACTCTTGGCCGTATCAGGACATTTGGGGGCATGTTCCTAACAAGTATATGTATGATCAGATTGTTCGAAATGTATTCCACAAATATATTACATAATTCTGATAGTCTTCATTTTCTCATTGCATCATCATAAATTGTATCAATCAAATCATCTTTTCCTAGTGCTTTATTTTAAACACAATACATTTTCAACGGGTCATAACATCTTAACACGGATTTGTACTTACTTTTCCATTAAGTCATCTAAAATGTTGAAATTCAAATACATTAATATTTACTCAGATAACCACCAATATCGAAACTCTTATCACCTATGTTGACACTCACAATATTTCACTAAGGCTATTCAGTGTTGTATACTGAATACTCAGGATTAGGGAAAAGATTCACATAGTCATAATTTAGTTAATTCATAATCAAAACCCAACCAATCTGAAACTGTCTGTGAGGAACTCAGTTTGTTGAAACTTTCAACCGTTCTTTAGAATCATCAAGATACTAACGATATCAAACATCTTACTAAGGCTTATGTGAACGAATTAATGGATATAATTTGTTATTCTTGCTTTTCGTAAAAGAAAATCTGATAAGATCCTAGACATGATGTTAAGGTTTGTGGCACATTATTCGCACAGTTTGTGTTTCTGAAGAAATAACTCTTCTTCACCATAGTCTGAGGGTTGATAATCACTAAATACTGATCAGATTGTGATCGGTTTAAAATTACATGATTCATGATAGATTATTGACCGATTATGAATCACCATTTCGTTTCTGTTTTAAAATGTTGATAACCTACGAGTCTAATCATATTAAGTAATTTCCTTGCTGAGACAGTGGTGTTATATCCGATTAAAGATGAAACTGCTTCCGAACACCGATTGCGTCGTACAAAGTTTGTCATAATTTACAATCAGAAATTTAAATTCGATATCATATATCTCAACGAAGTACCATGAAGTTCACGAATTAGGTCATTCAATGAACATAATGGTCGTTATAACGACCAAAATATCTTGTTTCGTGTGAGCTCAAAAATCACAAGTACTTTCTCTTGTGACTGAACGTATTCTAGAATACAAATATGTTATGTGTGCACGGGTTAATTTTATTAATCTCGATTTAATTAATAATGGTTCTATAAAGGATCATAATCAAACATCTTGGATTAATCCTTCCATTGAAGTATAGTGTCCTCTGACCAAGATTTCGGTAATATGTAAAAAAACAATGCAAACCTCATAGAAAGTCAATCTCAGTTGAATGCCAAAGAACATCCTTAATTTACTACAGTGAATTCTTATGAGCATAAAACGTATTCAAAGATTTTATTTTAGATTAACTGAGACGGTAAGTAGATAAAAACACAATCATTTGATTCAAAGAACAACCAAGGATTAATACTAATCTTTCTTACTTTTAAGACCGAAGAGAGTTCTCAGCAGCTCTAGATGACAATACAGCAGTACAAAATGCATGTCACATTATTTTATTATTTAGATTGAAGGAAGGAATGCAACAGTGAAACTCCTATGGCACTCAGAGATCTGCTCTTGCAATAATGATAAAACATAAAATTTATCTTTCATGAGTAAAATTCACCAACAGTATTTCAACAAACTACATTTTAAGATTCAAGTAATTAAATGATAGTAATCTTGAATAAGTCAACAACCTACAAATCCGAGTTATAATTTCATCAAACTACTGTTTTATCAGATAATAAACTTTCAACAATAAACATCTGTAAACTGTTAACTTTAACCATGAGTTTGGAGTTGTGGAGCTTTTTGAGTTTTGATTGAGATCACCAACCGATCAATGTTAGACCACAACTGAAAACACTGAATCACTGTATGGCAGTTTCGTCCTAGTATAAGACTCATCAGAAGTGATTATCCACGATACCACACAAGGAACTCGAACGCAGAACCTTTGATCTCACACGAACGTTTAACTTTTGGACCGCTGAGTCGGCATCCAGTGGTGTTAATATTGTAATATTGATTGTTTTGAAATGTAATAAGTTAAGATTTAAGTTTGTTCTCAGAAATTTTCTTAGTTATCAATTATTGTGAATACTGTAATAACATAAGTTTCTGATGTATGGCTGGGAATGATAATGACTGATTGTCTGCTTCGTCAGACATGTGGATATTCTGACAGGTGTTAGATGAGTTATATATTCCCCTATCCTTATCATTTATTACTATTATTGAATGATTGTTGATTGTTGTTGTATTGTGTCGGGTTTTGGTGTGGAAATATATTGACGTTCTAGTCAGTCCAATCACATTTTCTTGATCAAAGTTGTGTTGAAGTCCTGTATAATAAACATTGGGAGGTTATCGAGTATAGATATTCGTCTAAGGTAAGTTAACGTCTCATTGATGTAAACAAGGAAAATGGACCGTTATAACAGTTTCTGCAGCTGATTTAACATTCAAAATGAAAGAATGTCTTATATATTTAGTAATTCTTTTTAACCATCTTATTCTAAACAAAATAATACAAAAGAGTACTGAACACTTAGTATTGAATAACTCCATACTAAGATGAAATAGCTTTCTTGTACTGGCTGGTTGACTAATGTCATTCAATCTACTCACATAACCATCTGAGTCCTGATATATTTTTGAATTAAATTTTCATAGAAATAATAGTTACAAAATATTTTAAAACTTGTCTACAAAAACTGAACTTACCAAGGAAATAAATGAGCCAGCTACGAAATTTGGAACTCCCTGTATTGAAAACAATTTATTTTAAGTAACAACGATTTATTTTAAAGAAAGATGGATATTAGATAGCAGTGGAATCCAGGAAGCGCGTCAAGTCCTATTCGGTACTCGTCAGCTGGATGTACCTGCATCTCAGGGTTGATGTTCACTGTGGGACTCGAACTCAGTGCCGTTCGTTTCAAACATCATCACGTTATCCCAGAGTGAACGCCAAATCTGAGATGCAGGTACATCCAGCTGACGAGTCTCAAATATGACGAAACGCGTGTCCTGGATTCCACTGCTAGCCACTATCCATCATTGCATATGATAATTGTGAATTAAGGGCAAATCGAGGCATTACGCATAGTATGCACATATGCCAATAAGAGACTGATCAATTACAATCCTAAACATCGAATGAGAAGAATCAACCAAACAATACCAAGTGTATTTAACCATTTATTTTATTCAGTTCAACTAACGTTAATTAACATCATTGGGTTATAGTTTAAATCAGATGTTAGTCAAGTCAATTATCATGGTCCATTTTATGCCTTAACAGAATTTTAATTGTAATGTTTACAATGTAAAAGTTTATCTAATCGCATACATATTTGTATGTTAAACCTCTTCAAAAACAACCAAAATTCATAATTTATTGAATATGAAATCAATCTGACAGATCAAAAGTCATTTTTCTTCTGCAGAAAATATCTAATTCATTTGCTGAATAGTAGAGATCATCATCAAACGGGAGGTTCGCCATTGACATTATGGACGGTTCGGCATTACTTTGGCAAGTTTTGCTGACTGTTCATGCTCAAAACTGGTCTACTGGTTAACTGATGGTGGTTGCTTTTCAGTGTTCTTGAGGATCATGGTCATTGTAAGGTATGTCGCAATTGCTAACGGTAATGAGTTTGACTGTAGTGCAAGTGGAATGGGTCAAATTTGGCCTGTTCATGCTGTGCATAATTGATTTACGCGATCATTGATCAGAATAATTATACATTTGATATGAATGTGTATATAAATGGTGTGAATGGTTCACCAGAGTGCTTGGTACCTGTGCGGCTGCGGCACAAGATTAAGCTGTACTATTTAGATTGTAGTGTCAAAGCCTATATGGTGTCTGGCTCTCCTGTTTAACGGGATTGAGCTGTACTGTTTGGGTTGCCACGTGAAAGTCTGGGTAGTGTCTTGTTCTCCTGAAAACCAATGCAAAATTACCCTGACCCACAAGGGTATACTATATTATATAACTTCACATTTGTTAACTATACGAACTGTTCTGTAATCCAATGAAATGATTGTTTCATAATAATAATTATACTAAAGATATATTTACAAGGATAGATTTAATTGAATACAAATGCAAGCACTTACAATGTCTAATCAAATAATAAGTAAAAAGAATACAGTTATTAATGACCGATATAGCTTTGATGTGATAATAATCCAAACAATACGATTTAGTATACAACTAATATTGTCTCATAGATTGATATGGGATAGAGCAATTATAATTATGTAACACAAGAAGTTACATGGAGTTACATGGAGTTGACTCACCTTGAACTCACAGTAGGTGTAACTTCAGCTGAAATTCCATTATTGAGCAAAATACGAGTGAATAACCGCCAGTAAGCATTATTTGTTTAGGTTTGAATGTTGTAAAAAATGTAGCTATTATATACACATATAATAAACACCTATAATTTAACCATAATTTCTTGATGAAACCATCATCAAATGCCTTATACATTTATTAAACTTCTGTGTTAAGTAATTAGATCTTTACACAAATCCCATTTTCGACATCATATGTTGTTGGGATTACTTACTTACTCCTGTTACCCGTTGTAGAGGAGCATAGTCCGCCCACCAGCATTCTCCATCCAACCTTGCCCTGGGTAATCCTTTCAAGTTCTTTCCAATTAACATTCATCCTTTTCATATCTGCTTCAATTTCCCGGCACAATGTATTCTTTCACCTTCCTCTTTTCCGTTTCCTTTTACCATTCCAATTTAACATTTGCCTCGTGATGCAGTTTGATGATTTTCTCTTATCCACTTCAAACGTCTTCTAATCATCTCCTCTTCAGTTAAAAGTTGGTTTTTCTTATCTCAGAGTAGGCTGTTGCTGTTGGTATCCTGTCAACGGACATTCGGTATTCTACACAGATCATTGTTTATAAATACGTGTACTCTCTTGATGATGGTTTTGGTAAATCTACACGTTTCAGCTCCGTACAGTATGACTGTTTTGACGTTCGTATTGAAGATTCTTACCTTGATGTTGGTAGAAATACAGTTGCTTTGAGTTGCATATATTCTTCGACTGTAGGAATGCTGTTGTTGCTTTGCCATTCCTCGCCTTTACATCTGTATCACATCCTCCTTGTTCATCAATGATGCTTAGGTTATTATTAACTGATCATTGGATAAATCGATGTGAAAGAAACCAAGTGTCCGCAATATATCTCTTCCAGTATTCTTTATGAGTGCATACACATTAAATCAATTTTAACCCATTAATCGCTTACATAGCAATCATTATAATTTGTACATATGCTGGGTCCTACGTTGTAGCTGACTGACTGATATGTAAAATAGTAATTTAAATATTGTAGAGATAAAAGTACTCACGTTTACTGGATAGGTTCATAACAAAAACAATTATATTTAGTTAATATGACTTTAGTTCAAACTGTAGTATTCATGATCTCACGTGTTTATAGAGTTTACTGATGTACAGTACAATATCTGATGATTATAATAACATTATGTAAAAAAAATCAATACTTTTATCAGTAAATAACTGTATTAGTTGGCCGAGCGGATAACGCGATGGCGTTTGAAGCGAACGGTACTGAGTTCGAGTCCCAGAGTGAACATCAACTCTAAGATGCAGGTATGAAACGCGCGTCCTGGATTCCACTGCTAGCCACTATCCATCTTTGCTTACCATGCTTGTGAATTAAGGCTATATCGAGGCAATACGCTCAGAATGTACATATGCCAATAAGAGACTGACCATTTGCAGTCCTAACACATCGATTGGAAGATACAATCAAACATTTAATATTGTGAGATCTTCAATTTACGGTCTCTATCAGTGAAACATTTGTGAATAGTGATGTTACATCCAAAGACATCATCTTTGTTCATTATTTCTACTAGGTCACTAACTGTTTCATTTTACAATAACACATAAATTTCACTGGTAAACATTTTGAAGATTCGTATTCCTTATTATGAATCCATACATTTGAAACATAATTAGCATATTAAAGTTAATCATTGATTGGTTGAAGTTAGACATTAACACCGTTGGATGCCGGCCGGCTCAGTGGTCTATCGGTTAAGTGCCTTGGCGCGAGACAAGTAGGTCCTGGGTTTGAATTTCGTGGGGCGGGATCATGGATGCGCACTGCTGAGTAGTCTCATAATAGGACGAGAA
Organism: Schistosoma mansoni; assembly: GCF_000237925.1. Classification (NCBI taxonomy): domain Eukaryota; kingdom Metazoa; phylum Platyhelminthes; class Trematoda; order Strigeidida; family Schistosomatidae; genus Schistosoma; species Schistosoma mansoni. Next base: position 44,747 of record NW_017386090.1, on the reverse strand, counting down.
GGCCGTCCAGTGCTTCCAGGTTTTCGATGGTGGTCTAGTTTCAATTGACTCATGATCTTAGTTATATAAAATTACTAAAATCTCCACAAAACCTCCTTGTGATACAGTAAATCTATTCATTACTTAGTCATTAATAAACCATAAATATCTAAATGATCCCAAAACTTTCTAGTACTTTGATTTAAATCACTGGGTCACTGATTGAACCAACGGTTTTTCTGACGAATTATTGATTTTACAATCAATAATTTCAATCAGATAAAGATCTTAACATACTTGAAAATCGGTAGTTTGATTAAAAGGATAATGATTTATTATTGTATCACTGAGATAGCTCTATATACATGATGATAATCTATAAACGTTAAACCAAGAAACATATTAGATTTTGGTCATTTTCCATCTTTTGACGTTGATACTGAAATAAACCATGTTGTTAGTCATGTACTGGTTGACAGATGATGAAAGTACAAATGATTGTTGCTTTAGAAGAGTGTAACATCCTAGTTATGAATATAGTTCAGAAAGATTGCTACTAAAGTCCTGAATATTTCGTCGTGTTGAAGAATAGTTAAAATCGATGAATTTGTCATAAGTAATGGAATTATGTTAGGAGCGCAAAAGTAAAAGAATGCAACCTAAGGAGTTGTTTTATTTAACTGTAGTAAATGTTTTGAATTAAGCATAGAGAACTCAAGTAAAGACATTTTATAAAGATTCTTGATTATATGGCAGACATACTTCAACCAACTACAATATACACGAACGACGTATAGATGCTTTCAATTGTATGGACAGTACAATGAATCTGTTACTTACAGGGGTTGCTCTGTAAACTCCGCTAGAGGGATTCGACCTCAATATATCAAAATGATGTGAAGAAGTCTACAAAGTTGCATTGCCATCGTATAAATACCTCCAATGTTGGCTGTTATGAAGCGGCATGAATTAGCTTTGTACAAAATCTTTTAGAATATAAGTACACATACATTATATGATGCAAGATTTATGTGCTTTATGTAAATTCTCTGAGTAATGTTTACTGGTTAGCGTTTTTTTTAGCGAGTTGGTTTTCTACGGGATAGGGTCGTTAATCTCATGCCCAACTCTCCTCCTTTATCTAGGCTTGGGAATGACAGCAGCCCCCGGAGGAGCTACAGACGGAGTTTTTACATTTAATAGATATTTAATTGATCAATTATGTAATCTACTTTCAAATATAAACTCCTACAGCGTCCTCAGCCATCATATTGAAGGTTTTTTTGAATAGTTTTTTGATATCACTGGATGGTGTTAATTCAGTCTAATTGATTTCAATAGTTAAAAGTGAATTGTTAAAGAATAAGTAAAGAAGTACTATGTGGAACAGTTTCATTATTATCGGACCTATAACAAAAGGACATCAAAGAAGTCAATTCTGTACTGTACTTACTCTGACTTTGTGCCTATATTTAGATTAATAAATTACGCTTTAATTATTGACCAGTATTAAATGTTCCTTGTTTGTATTTGATAACTGTATAAGAATCAAAAAGTCCTTTCTATACAAACCATTATTGATCTGTGTTTTTAAAGTGACAAAAAGAAAGTATCATCTGATCCCCTATAGTTTATTTAGCTACTGTATTGAATAATTTGTATTATATCCGGTGGAGAATTACGAATGGTAACTTTGAGGACCATTTATGAACCAATATTGTGTATATATTTTTATCGTATAATTGCTAAGTAACTAAACTACTCATATTCGTGTCCCCCTTATTATAAGCTTTATTTTGACATATTGACTATTATTATACGATTTACCATTCATAAGTTATCCCTAGTCCACTAATTACTGTTCCCCATATTCACAGTCACATTTGGCTAAATCTTGTACAAATATTATTTTCTATTTTATGGTACGATGTAGTCTGTCTGACTGGTATATAAACCCATAATTTTTGAGAATAATGATCCATGTCGCAGAGTCTGTTATTGGTGTTGTGGACTTAACTGAGAGGGCTAGGCAGAAAGCAGGATTGATAAGTACTCAAGACTACTCATACATCTTTTGTGTATCATTGCTCTGATCGATAATTCACTCCCCTCTGATTGGCGGGGATCATCACGTCACATATATTCACAGGGCACTCAGGCAATTGATATAAGAATTTGATAAGACATATTTATAATTAGATGGAAGCTATGGTAGAATACAATGAATTGGTTGACAACAAATGAATCGAAGTACTTCAAGTTTTACATCAAGTGTATTATTCTTTAAATGTTGAACTTACTATTATTCACTTTTGTGAGGACCGGAGAAGCTTAAACACAAACACATGAAATCGAATTCGATAAATATATTTGTTCAAGACAAAGTTTTAATATACTCTAATAACTGTTGAGAAATCACCTTTAAAATGTTCATTAATATTTCTACAATTGGAATGTTGAACAAGCTTATAATCTTCATTGCTAAAGTGTTACAACTTGCTTTGATCAACTTTTCGAAACTGGGGTCCGCGTGACAATCGTAACCAATGGTTGGAGACTCTGGGTGACATGGCTCAGAATCGATCACAATGGCGTAGGTGTATACACTCTTTATCTTCCCTTAAACCTTGAGATTAAAATTGCTTCATAACTTCTTTCCTTCTTATACTATATCCTTATATACAACCTTTCTTTATATACTACTACCACTCAATTAATTACTTTTATGAATCCGGTGTTCATCTTGTTGTGCTAACGAGGTATGGCAACTTGGACCGATGCATATATGTGCCTGGTCCTACGTTGTAGCTGACTGACTGGCTGACAAAGTCACCATACAACTAAAAGATGAAGAATAGCTGTGTCTATATGTAGGCTGTGGAAATATTAACCCTGGGATACTAAAAAATGAATCTTATTAACTTAAAAATATTAGAGAATTTAGTACAAATCAGAATTGCTTTAAAGTTAATAAATTGCCTCAAATGGTACATCATAATTAGCAATGAATATTATCGTAATTGCTTCAGATTATTACCTGTCATTATCAAAAGTTTACTGTGATAGTCAACTGGTTTCTAGAATGCTTGTCTTGAACACGAAATGACTTAAGACCATCAAAGATAAATCAAGCTTTAAAATATACTTCAAAATGTAAAAATCTAGAGAAGTATAAGGTTGTTGTAAGTACATTCATATTATATGCAGGTGTTATGTTTCACTGATATCCATAAATTTATCAAGTTAGGGGTGGTTTTTTACAGTTTCAAAGGATAAACGCTCCGAAAGCAAACCTGTGACTCTTTTTCCAACTATTTATCACTAGAACTTCCAAGTAATTAAACAGCCAATATATTACAATTTTCTGGTTAACGTGATGTGAGGGCACGTATCGGCAAAGCAAGAGCAGCATATTTACAACTGAAAACCATCTTCAACTCAAAACAATTGTCAACCAATACCAAGATGAGAATTTTTAATACAAATTTTAAGATAGTTCTACTGTATGGGGCGGCAACCTGGAGAACTACGAAAACCATCCAGAAGATACAGGTATTTATTAACAGTTGTCTACGCAAGATATTCAATATCCGATGGCCAGATACTATCAACAACATTCTACTGTGGGAGAGAACAAACCAGATTCCAGCGGAGGAAAAAATCAGGAAGAAACGCTGGAAGTGGATTGGGCACACTTCAAGGAAATCACCCAATCGCGTCACAAGACAAGACCTCACATGGAATCCTGAAGGTCAAAGGAGAAGAGGAAGACCAAAGAACACATTACGCCGAGAAATAGAGACAGACATGAGAAGAATGAACAAGAACTGGATAGAACTAGAAGGGAAGGCCCAGGACAGAGTGGGTTTGAGAATGCTGGTCAGCGGCCTATGCTCCATTGGGAGTAACAGCCGTAAGTAAGTAAGTAAGTAAATATATTACAAGTAATTGAAGAGTGAATGTTTACTTGGTTTTATGGCAGATGAATGAGTGCATCCTTCTAAAAGACCTAAAATCATAAATATGATAGAATATCAAGCATTTACAATATAAATTATATTGACCAACACATTTCAAATCATTTCCAATATCCAGAATCTTTCATAAAATGAAACAACTTTACAATATTTTTATAGTTGAATTCATTATTCAATTGAAGCTAGACCACCATGGAAAACCTGAAAGTAATGGACGACCGTTTCGTCCTATTATGGGACTCCTCATGGTTGTCTAGCTTCAATTGACTCATGATTTCAACTATGGAAATACTATATTCTCCACAAAACCCCTTCTGATCTATAATCATATGCTCACTAGTGACTGACTTCAAGAGATATTTCCTTGAGTTCTAGTGGGAAGCAGTGACCAGTGGAGTTCAACCAAGTCTGTTGTAGAGATATCAACTCACTGAAGAAAATTGGTGAACGGTCGCTCAAAATCGTGGATTGGTTGAAGTTAGACATTAACACCGTTGGATGCCGGCCGAATCAGTGGTCTATCGGTTAAGCGCTCGTGCGTGAGACTGGTAGGTCCTGGGTTCGAATCTCGCGAGTGCGGGATCGTGGATGCGCAATGCTGAGGAGTTCTATATTTTGCCGGAAATATCATATTGAATAAAGCCACTAATAATAATTATTATTATTTGTTGGTTTCAATAATTATTTCAATTACTTACTTACGCTTGTTACTCCCAATGGAGCATAGGCCATCGACCAGCATTCTCAAACCCACTCTGTTCTGGGCCTTTCTTTCTAGTTCTATCCTAATTTTGTTCATTTTTCTCATGTCTGTCTCTATTTTTCGGCGTAATGTGTTCTTTGGTCTTCCTCTTCTCCTTTGACCTCCAGGATTCCATGTGAGGGCTTACCTTGTGACATAAATTTATGATCTGGTTATTTAAATAATGTATAAATACATTATTTTAATAACCAGATCATAAATTTACTGGTAAGTGTTTAGTGAAAAACACCCAAATATTGTGGAATTCTTTGTGGTCAAACTTTGGCACTGTGTTTTTATAACATTTCAAAAGTTCGAAGAACTTCAATCACAAATTCGTACACTAGTAAAGTTAAAATAAAATACGTTGTTAACAATATCATATCGTTGTGCTTAGTTTTTCAAGGATATAACCCCTTTTCGTCTTTGCGAAGTAAGTTTTTTTTTTAATTTTTGTAATAAATCCTATATTTCTGTATATCTGGTTAACTCACGTTACTCATACAATTCATCGATATTTATCATAGACTAACCCTTTAAACTCAGGAAGTGTTGCGGAAAAGAGGAAGGTCAAAGAACACTTTACGTCGGGAAATAGAAGCAGACATGAAAAGAATGAATGTTAACTGGAAATAACTGGAAAGGATCACCAAGGACAGGGTTGGATCGAGAATGTTGGTGGACGGCCTATGCTCCTCCACGAGGGATAACAGGCGGAAGTAAGTTAACTGACATATAATTGAAATAAGATATAAATAAAATAAAACTTATTTTAAATATAAATAAATTTTAAAAATACCTCCCTAAAAATGACTGATATTCTTACCCAGCAATATGAACAATAGAATCATTTCTGTATGATCAAATTGTTAAAGTATTAAGGTATTAAATAAAATATCTGATATTTAAATAATCAATTTGATTGGTTATTTATTTATGAAACATACAAATTTGATTGGCTAATAAGATTGAATAATTCAACCAATAAAAAATTGTGGATGGGCTCCAAATAAAAAAAATGTTGTCCTTAGTTTCCTGTACAATAAAAATCATTGGAAATTATCAGAAAATAATTTTACTATTATTAGTACTATTATTTGAGCACATAGATAATGGTACAAACAGGCACTAAATAGATATGCGCCATACAAGTCACTTTTTTTGTGTGTGGATTGTGATACTGCCCGGGTGCCATGAACGAAGAAGGTGGTTTGCCTAAAGGGCTACAACCGGAGCCTTAGATCTAAAGGCATAGTTCACAATGCAGTAGAGCCAACATCAGGAGATTTAGTCCCGTGGTAGTCAGTGACCAACGATTGGTTCATATGCCATTTAATCTTTCAGGATCCTAGAGTCCACGTGCACCACTGGTTTGGAATCAGGGTTTTCCAACTCCCCTAGGAGGATCTTCCATTTCCACTACTCCAGTTAAAGTGCCGGATATTCGCTTTTTGTCCTCTCAATTTCGTAAGCAACAACCCTGGTTAGAGAAGGCCGTGAGTAGGACTTTCCTGGCAACGACTGTATACGTATGGACATGTGAGAGCATTTCGAGAGCGAGAGATGCCTATCCCCACTCTTGACCATACCAGGGCACTTGGGATATGTATTTAAAACTAAATTATCATGATTAAAATCATCATATTAGTTGAAATACCTTCAAAATGAAGTGTACAATTTTCTGTATAAATCTTTTGAGACCAAAAAATAGATCCAAGAATCCCGCGAGCAAGGACGTGGATGTGCACTGCTGAGGAGTCCGACAATGAGACGAAACGGCCGTCTAGTGCTTCCAGGTTTTTAATGGCTGTCTAACATCAATCGGTTCATGATCTCAATTGAAACTCAACAATCTCCATAATTCTATACTGATAAAACAGCTTATGTTGATTTATAAATTTTTTGCAAAGTTTGAAACTATAACATCAGAATTAAGTCGCTTAGCATTTCGATATACACTATGTATGTGTGCTGTGGGTTACTTATATCCACATAGGTAGTATATAACGGTGGTCAGGCAAAGAATGTATTTCAGTTGAAGATCGGTAAGGAAACAAAGGGAACAAAACGAAATAGGTATGAAAATGCATGAACAATAATAATCGGAGATGATGGACTGATATTTTTGAAAAAGGAACGGTCAAGTTTAAGACGATGGATTGTTATTTTGCAAATGAACTATTTGCAACATGGTTCCCAGATTTTACTGAGATGTTCTGTAGTTTCACGACACATTTATTTTGATTGTCCCCACTCGTGTTCTTGTTCACTGCACATGGACAACATTTGAGAAGGAATGCAAAACGTTAAAAGAAAAACCTTCGAAAAATCAACAATAATAACGAATTTTATAGTTGAAATCATAATTCAATTGAAGCTATGTCACCATGGAAAACCAGGAAGCATTGTACAGCCATCTCGCCTTATTGTTGGACTTCTCAGCAATGCGCATCCACGATCCCACTTCACGAGATTCGAGCACAGGATATATCAGTATCGCGCGCGAGCGCTTAACCACCAGACCACTGAGTCGGCATCCAACGGTGTTAATGTTTAACATCAACTAATCCATGAAATTGAGTCACACATCCACCATTGTCTTCAATGAGTTACTATTTCACAACAGATCTGGTTGAACTCCACTGGTCAATTATTTTCACTAGAACTCAAGGAAATACCTCTTGAAATCAGTCACTAGTGAGCATATGTTGAATAATATCAGGAGGGGTTAATATAATGTCAACAGAAACCCCTTCTGATAATAAATTATCATTTTACTTATAAGATTATATGAACAACAGACTATTATTACTGATTGTTGATTAAAGTCGATATTCATTCTCAAACAGGTATCATCATTTTCCATCATGTTTCAACCTTGATTATAATCAAATTTGGTTACCTTTTTGTTTTAAAATCAAAGGTTCTGTAAGTTTCTTTTATTCTATTGCTTTAATTGATAAAATATAGGCGCGACATTTGATGTGGTACAGTAAAAAAACAAACAAAAAAGAGAACAATAAACTGATAGTACATACATGTATGAAGATGTTTACATCACAGTGATGTTGCTTTGTCAACACTTCATATTTTGATTATCTTGTTTACCATAATTGTCTATGTAGGTGTATCTCGTATATAAGTGAATAATACAAAATATCTATTTATGTGATGATTGTCATCTTATCTATTGAAATAGCCAGTAATATGTAGTAATGTATAAGACAATTAGAGTTGGATTACTTCTATTTAATAGTATAGTTAATATCAATCACTGAAATTTATCTACATGAGTGACACAAGTATATTGAAAACAAAATATTGAAGTTATATGAGCTTAACATATCAACCGACACTACATAGTAACTTTCCATACTGATTGTACATTCTGCTGTGTACAGGTTTTATTCAGTAATAAGGTTATTCATATGCAAGGAAACAAGAAAACTCTTACATAAGATCATGAAATGAAAATGAGCACAATTACATAGTTCATATTCAGAGGTTGGAAAGTAGTTCTGTATTATGTACTTTCAATTTTCTTTAACATTATAGTGATTGTATTTTACAAAACGTAAGTAGAATGGGCTAGAGAATGTTTTCATGTCTTAAAAGTAAATTTACAATTGCGTAGACAACTTGTAATTTCTTGACGATGGATTTAGTAGTTCTCCTTGTTTCAGCTCCGTACAGTAGGACTGTTTTGACGGTCGTATTGAAGATTCTCACTTTGAAATTGATAGACAGACAGCTATTTTGAGTTGCATATATTCTTCAACTGTAGGAATGCTGTTGTTGCTTTGCCAATCATTGCCTTTACGTCTGCATCAGTATAACTTTAAAAACTGTTCATAAATTGCATACATCTCTTCTACATTTGCCCAACAAATGAGATAAATTCAAACTAAATGAAATGGTTTACTACTTTACCAAAGTGATAATATTTGTGAACTTGAAGAAAAGTAATGGAACCCATAGTTTTGTTCATTAAACAAAAATCTGACTGCTGTCCAGGTATATTTTGGTTTATAACATTGTGGTTACTGTATCCTACTTTATAGACATCATACAACAAAAAACTGATTCAACAAGCATTTATTTAACTTCACAGTTAGTCTCTTGAACCAACTTTTTAATGATTCTACAGACACTCCGTTTCGTAAGTACTGATGATATTTATTTCATATATGCTAAATGTCACTGTTAAAAACCAAGCACCAACAACTACATTATACAATAATCAGTTTACCCTACGTCGATTATGATCATTATTATTGATATAACTGTATAACTAATCATTAAAATAATTTTGTTTTCCGTTTCAGCCTGAGTAAGTTAACAAGACAAGGATTATATAAACATGCTGAAATATAATATAATCTACATTTTAAACTAATGTATGGAAAGCAAGATGTACTGATTTGGAAAACTCAAGGATTTTACAGTCTTCTTAAACGTTAAAAGTAAAGGTGAATGGTGGTTCGTAGAGGAATCCAGGACTTACATTTCGTTGTATTCGAAACCCGTCATCTGGATGTAGCTCCATCGCAGAGCTGATGTTCACTCCTGGAATTGCATCAAGTACCACTGTCTTCAAACGCCATCGTGTTATCCGTCTAGACTAAGAATGCTGCTGACGAGTACCTGGTGGTATGAAATACGCGTCCTGGATTCTGCTGTCAACTATAATTCATCTCTGCTTATAATACTTGTGATTTGAGGTCCATAAAACACAACGGCCATCCAGTGCTTCCGGGTTTCCCTTGGTGGTCTAGCTTCAATTGACTCATGATCTCAACTATAAAACTATTTCAAAGTGTTTATGTTGTAACAGATGCAAACGTTCACCATTTTTAACATGTAATATTGTCAAATTTATTAATGTATGTCTTATTTTGGCCTTCGTAAAATGTCATAATTATGGATTTATAACCGCAAAGCCTGATGAAGTTATTGAAAAACATTATTCGCTCAAATGGTTCGCAGATGTTTTATTTACATATTAACACATTTCCATTCAAGTTTCATCACAATTTCGGTGGGGCTTCATTCCCTGTGCTAGATGGTCAAATCATGGAGCTTTTATTGGTTTTTTGATTAACATCACCATCACAAACTTCAGGTAGGGGTGATGTATTTAATTTTTTCCACATATGACTAACAACTAATTTTGTCGACATCGAGCTTGATTGGTTCTTGTCGCCTTTTAAACTGTCATTACTTGACTTTTTATTCTGGTTCTATCTCCATCTGATCTGATTTTTGGTTCTTTATTTGTCCATGGTTTTTTGACTGGTTGATAAATTGGATTAATTTCTATGTGGCTGCTAATTGCTGATTGACCTGAGTGTCAAGCTTCTAAAAATTATTTGCTGTTCTTTCTGTCTAAGATATGAACATTCTTCCAGTTGAGTGTATGTCCACAATTGACCACATGTACTGAGCTCTGGTCCATATATCTCAATCACCTTTGTCAAGATTACCAAACCTTCTGATATGAATATTTTCTCTAGCTTCCTCTTTTGGTCGTCCGTGATGTGTTGGTATTTGCTTGCTATTTTGCTCAGTATTTCCTCATCCCGTTGAGCCACTTGTGCATGCATGCATCATTAAAAATATTGGTAATTTTAATGATAAGTAGATAAATATTTATGGTTGTCTTACATCATTACAATAAGATTAAGTTTTGTCTTTAAAACATGATGAAGGGTTTGTCACCTGTCGCTGTCTTGATATTCGCTACTGTTTTCATTATGCTTTGCATCATTCTATTGTACTGTAAATGGAGTTGGGTTTTGGTTGACTATGATACCACTACAATGAGATTACGTGCCCAAAAACGACTTGGTCCCTTTGATAACTCGTGAATCAGAAGGCTGTAATTAGTCCAGATAAAGTATATTTATTGGCGATCTCATGGTATCGATAGAATACTGAGACATGCCTACGAGTACAGGCAGTGAGGGCAGAGCGTAAGAAAGTTCGAACAAAACAAGGCGGATAGCGGAACGAGAAGTGACTTTGATACAGTTGAACAAGTACAGTAAAACAATCGCTGGTACAATTGGTTACAACAATAATAATTGTTTTTTATTATTCCAATCGTGTTCTCATTGAGACAAGCCGGTCACTACAGTACAATTGAATTCATTACAAACACTTAATTTATTATTGGCATTCATAAATAATCCTGGTATTGTTAGTTGATTGAAATGAGATGACAATAAGTAATGAGAATAGATCTATTTTTAATTTTTGACATGAATTTCTGATCCTGGTAACTATTGAAGGTGATAAGTCCCGGAATCAGATTTTATCCACTGAACAATAACTACTACTGTTCTTTCAGTTGACCAAAAATGGCTTTTAATATCTTGTCAATGCTACTAAGATGAATGTTTAATTTGACACTTATTGTATGCTACATTTCAGATGAATACAATTTATTGGTCAGAATGTCATGAGCGAAATTGTAAAATAACTCAGCAGTAGTTTAATGAACGTTTCTGCCACATTTTCATTAGAAACCATTCATACGATTTGTGTGATAAACGTTTTTCATACATTTTATAGTGGAGTTGTTGTGAACAAGAAGACGAGCGGGGACAATCGAACGTATTTAAACACAAATTACAGACTATCTCACTAAAATCTGACAACCACGCAGTTAATTTGCAAATTATCAATCAATTTTCTCAATCTTGACTATTCCTTCTGCAGATAACAGTCAATCGTCACCGATTTCATTGTTCATACATTTTCATATCAATTGCGTTCCGTTCTTGTTTCTTTCCTTATCGATCTTCTGCTAAAATACACTCTATGCCTGACCATCTTTACATACTACTTATGTGGATATAAGTAACCCACACCACAGAGTGACCGTCGTGTAAAAGTGATAAGGTGTAGTTTACAATTAGCATCGGGAGTTCTAATATTATTCTCTGCACAACAACCACTTCTATTATGTTATTAGGACTACGTGAAGATTTAGCATCACGTTCGACTAAGTTCTTCTAATTAAAATCTTATGAAATTCTAATCAGGGAGCTTTCAAATAAAAGGTATTGTTCTGAGGTTGTTATTCAATGCAAAATAATGCCAGTAAGAAACTCAACAAAAGGGAAACGAATTAACAGTTTCAACTGCTGCTTACATTGACACAATATACAAAATATTCACAATGATGTTTTGAAAGATTCAAAAAGTTCAATTCTTTATTTACATTATTTTACTTCTTCTATTATTGTGATTTGTAAGCGTGCTGGACTATTAGATCGTGAGATCCTTTCAGTTTCTTGAAAAAAAAGATAGTAATGATGTTGAATTAAGTCGTTTCAGAATAATTAGGAATTTAGCGTATACTTCAACTCTGCCTGACCATAAAAAACTATCATATCGCTTTTCTGACACTAAGAAGAAAGTTTAGCCTTTCAGATATACTATCATCTTCGTAGCATAACTGTAGTGCCAACGTTGTGTAGTAGTCTAAGAGATGTTTTTAGGCTTATAGTTTTCAGCATTTGTGTACTTCACAGTTTTGTATTGAGTGAAAACTCATATAGTGTTATAGTTATCGGAATATCCTTCGTCTTCTAGTGTCTAGGAGAATATTTAAAATTCATTCCAAACTTTTAATTATACATTGAGGTAAGCTTATCAGTTCCTATACGCATTGTGAAACTAAAACGTTTAGTGAGGTGGTATACACGTTTAACACTCAATGATACACTTGGGTTTTGCAGTGTGCACATGTCATTTTCATAAATACTTAGGTAGTCAAGTATTAAAGTTCACAAACGAATTACCACATTTTTCAAAACTTCTAGCTTTTATAACCTTAGAAAATAGTTGGATATCTTTTTGGTGTACTCTTGCATTCACTACGTTATGACATCAGCTTGTTTAGTTTTGAGCTACTTTGAGGTGTATCCGTCAATAACGACGCAGTGTTAATACTCTTCATCTGGTTCAGTTGTAGTAGCATCCAATCCATTGTCTCTAATATTCCCATATTTGGGGCTCAGTTTATAGCTACTGTCGCGTTTAGTAGTACAGCTCAGAGTCAGTGAGAATAACGAATGAAGCTTGGACAATTTTCGTAATAATTATTGTTATTTTATACGATCGAAACGACCATTTTGGTCAAACAAATTTTATTGTACCATTCATTTGAATTTGTTGATATCGATTGTTTCTGTATCAATGTTTGTACTTTTGTTCTGGTTTAGCAATCAGTAGTAATTAATTACATTGCATCAGTTATCAGTTTCGACATGAATACTCAAACTGTGACAGTATCATATTCATCAATATATGGTTGCGGAGATTGTTGAGTTTCATTGAAATAATGAGTCAGTCAATGTTAGACCACCATTGAAAACCTGTAAGCGCTGGACGACAGTTTCGTTCTGGTATGGGTCTCCTAAACAACGGGAATCAACGACCCCGTGCATTAGTGTTAAACTCAGAAACCTCGGTCTTGCGCGCGAACGTTTACCTCTAGACCACTGGGCTTGTGATCCCATTGTGTTAATATTTAACCACAACCTTACACTGAACATTATTATGTGGTCACTAGTGACCAGCTTTGAGAGTGAATTCTCACAGCTCTAGTGAAAAGTCGAGGCCAATGAAGTTTCACCATGCTATGTGTGAGACAGTTACCCACTGAAGTCAATGGAAGACGTTTATGCAACTTCGTGGACTGATTAAAGTTAGACATTAACATCGTTAGATCACGGGTCATTCGTCAAAAGGTGAGACGTTCACGCACGAGACCAAAAGTCATGAGTTTGAGTTTCGAGTGCTGGACCATGGATACACACTGCTGATGGGTCAAATACTAGAACGAAACAGTCATTCACTTCTTCCAGGTTTTCAATGGTGGTTTAACATTGATCGACTCATGAGTACCATAATTGTTTTCTTGGGTTGTCGCAATACATAATTTCGTGGCAAATTCAAACATTTAACACATGAATTAGAGTAGTGAAAATTTCTTGGAAATGAAGTATTCTAAGAAAACCTCTTTGAGTTTACAATGAGTTTTATGTGATAAGAATCAAGACAGATTTCTATGAGGTTTGTGTGATTAAGTTCTATCTCAGTATATCAATCCAATAGAATACTTTTTCATTCGATAGTCAAGTATTAGAAAAACAGGTGTCCAGCATTGATATCTTGTACGTCATTATAATAACTTCAATCCACTTGATGAAGTGTAACACGTCTATTTGTACTAGAATTATTGGTTGTAGTTTATATTTGGTTCGGGCATAAAGGAAAAAAGTTGTCCTACAATCAACAGTGGAAATATTTTTTCTGAGATAAGCAGACATAAGAGTGATGCTGTGATAAACCGTTTTCATCCGTAGGTTTCTAGGAGAGCAATTAAGACATCATATGATTATGAATTGACACATATTTCCTAATTTCCGGTTATGAGCAATCAGTTTGAAGCCGTAATCTAAAATATCCAGTTGATGTAAGATGTGATTATTCAGGGGCTAAAGATATACATCTTCAGATATATCTCATAAAAGAAAGTACTTTGCATTGTAAGTGGACTGCTTCACTTATTTCTAACCTTCATTTATTGTGGACGTTTGGAAGAATCTACGAAAGGAATCTCTGCTTATAGAAATGTTTTATATTTTATTTAGAAGACTTAGGATCTTCTATTGAAATACACTATATTTAGTATAAACACAGTATGCCTAGCCTAAAATGTAATATATGTATACATAACGAAAAACTCAAACGAAAACTTTTAAATATTTACATTGTAGGGGCAGTGAAATGTCACTGAGCCCTAACCAAATCATCCGGCAATTGGGTCACTGAATATCGAACAGATCATCGATCTTTGTCAAAGTTAAGGATAACCAACGCGCATCAGTTAACTGTATATCATGAACTGGCGCATATGGTGATGGTCTCGCTATCTTTTCTGTACTCATTCTTATCAATATATTTCCATGATAACGTCCTTTGTGTTATACAGTCTTCAAAGCAGCCATAGTACTTTAATAAGTTGAAGGGGTGATCCACATTAGATGGTGACCGCGAAGTGTGACTTCAAAGTTAGCTGGTTCATCACACCATTCCTGTCTAACTCGAGTAGGCCTCCAATCATTCGACAGAGATCATCAACATTGCTGGTCTACAACATAATGCACTCATTTACAAGATTAGGAACTTCAAGAAGTACTCTTTTAGTATGCATTGTGAAAGAATAATCGTTGTGCAAATACGCAAGAGGTGTATGCTACTTGTGTTGACAGATATAATCAGTACTTAACAACAATCAGAAGTGAAGTGCCTGGCAGCAGAAGACTTAGAAGATCGAGGTGAAGAGAACAGAGGGTAAGGAAGAGAGGGATTGGAATAAAAACAGAATTGAAAGAATCATAAAGTAATTAAAGGAAAACTGATGAAAGATATGTGAATGGTATATTTGATGTATGGTTTTCGTATTTTACCAAGGCTTTCTATGATTTAGCAATAAGCAGTAAGAATTGGCTATCTTCACTAGACTTCTTCGCTTAGTACACGCACATCTAACATTTCAGGTATCAGTCACATGTCTGGGTAGTTATACTGACAAGGACTAGAATAATGACGAACGAGAAATTTGAATAACAACAGAAAACTAACTGTTTGAAGACATTTAATGCCAAGTAGATTTACTTGGTAACAAGCTTTACAAAGATTGTATAAGTCTATATTTCATCAAATGCATTTGGTTTCATACATCTACTTTCTTAAAAGTGAAAACAATGTTGTATCTATAATGGAAATATGATAAAAAAAAGGTTCACGATTATCTATCTATATAAGTTTCATAAAAAGTATTTTACTATTGCATCATTTGCATGTAATTTTATACTAAATAGTATATAGATTATGTAAGTGTACAAACTAAAAGTCGAAACCTTGTCCTATATCACTTGAAACATTCGTTATATCAATTACTGTCGTATTGAGAACAATGGTTTAACTTAAAGTTATTTTGGATAAGATGGTGGTTGGAGGTGGTCAACAGGAAACCTTGGACCCTGGTTTCGTGCTACTTGGCACTCGTCAGCAAGATGTACCTAGACTAGTGGTCACATTGCAACTCGATCGATAGCATTCGATCTGCATTAAGAAGGAATTAACACACATGACATTGATCATCACACAGTGATCAATCAATTGTAAATGTAATTTTATATGAATAAATATGAAACTGCGCTGAAATTTACAGAAAACTTGGATAAGAACAAATAACAGATGCTTTAGTCTCTAACAGTGGGTTTTAATAAAATCTACATTCATATTACTATATTTGAGACTATTCAGTCAAGTTACTTGTATCTATAGTGGTATTGTTATTCAGACTTCAAGTTAGTACTCTTCAATTCAAATTTCAGAATACATTATCTACTACATAATAATGACAACTTATTTAGCAGGTGTGATATCTCATTGTATGAATAGTAAGTTTATTTCCACTTTATGTTAATCCAGTTGATATGCGTCGTGGATTCCACTGCATGAGACAATCAAGTGTTTATTAACTCCTAAGTGCTACGCATATAGGTATACAAATAAAAAGTGATATTTAGTTCTTACGGTTGAAGAAGCTATATTGAAATGAACAAAAATTTCATTGTTTTATTCAACAGTTGTCAAGTTCATTGTAAATGTAAAATAATGTCATTGGATAGTTAACCTTTGTCTTACTATTTTGTTGTCAAATTACTAAAAGTCCCACCATGTGAAGTGTACAAATATGAAATCGGCTGGTAGATACTTTAATATTAGGCTTTCTGAGATGACATTTCCAAAATTACGATGTATCAATACATTTTTTAAGTAGTGATTCCGACAGTTAACTAAAATCCAGTATACTATAGTATTGGTGAGTGAGGAGTGACCTCCATTAGTTTCTCTTCAGGTTCTACGGTTGGAATGGAAATTATATCCCATGGAATGAATTAGTTAAAACAAATCCAGGGTACCCATTAGTAATGTGATAAAATAGTATAGTGTGTTAGGTTCCTAGCATGCAATGTTGACAGAAATAACTTTATACAGTAAATAAAATTGTCTGAGTTCATGAAAGTTACTTTTTCAGGAGATCATTCGGCGAGACTATAATTTATGGATGAGCCAATCAGAAGCGTTTGAGGGATTTCAAGGTCACGGCTCCAATTTTAGTACCTGGTGTTGATGTACGGTCGGTTTACAGAGAATTTTAGAGTAGACTTGACACTTGGGCAGCTTTAATAAATGGGACTAGTAATAAGTTCCTTTATTTGTAATTGCGGTAACTAAATGATTTCAAGATTTCGTGCAGACTACCGTGATGTTGTCCTTCGATGTAACATATTTTGAAGGAAGATGTTTTCTAGAATAAGAACCTTTTTCGCTCGATTCCGATTGAGACTAAGGCATACTATAATAGTTCCCACGAACTGCATGATAAAAGCACCAGTAACATTGGATGCAATAATCGCAGATTTTACTGAAGATTCGACTATTAAGTGGTACGAGTATTGCAGGGACAGGCCCATAATAAAAATGATAAACTTATACAACTAGAGCATACACAAACAACACTGAAGTTATGTGGTCGGGGCTGTGAGCGTTTTTGTGACCTTATCATTGCTCCAGAGACCGACTATTATGGAGCCGTATGGAAGGTTTCCTCTTAGAACATCTTAACCTCTTTCGACCTTTGAAAAGTTTTTGGACCATGTAAAAGAAGTGTATCCACTTTAATTCTTTGGTTTTGCATAATATATTTTTACTCTATACCGACTGTGTACTGATTGGCTATTATCTCTGAAGGTCAATTAAGATTCGTTCAAACGTCGTCCATAAATTATAGTCTCGCCGATCTTTCGAAGAAGTACTTCTAGGTTTTCTAAGTAATAATGCTAAACTCTTTTGATTCAGAACAAATAACAAAGATAGTAAACTGTAATGAAAAAACATTCAATCAGATTCATGGGCTTGAATTAAATCAATGACAATCAAATGATGACTTACTTCATTAAAATATCTTGGAAACCTTAATTGAGGTCATGTTTGTTATATTTCAAATGTTCATAACCGATCTTCATTGCATGAACTGACAAATATTAATGCTTAAATTGAAAGATTTTTACACTTATCTCCTCATTATAACTTTACATGAAGACAGTTTTATGTATAGAATATTAAGTTTTGATACTGTCTCTAAATAAATATCGTGGATATACACTTCTGGGGAACCTTATACCAGGACGAAACAGCCGTCCAGTGTTTCCAGGTTTTCAATGATTTTCTAGCTTAGATCAGATCATGAATTCAACTTTAAATATACTTAAATCTCCACAAATCTCTATACTGAGAAATAAAATGTTTGGTAGAGATGTGGTGTGGGTTACTTATATCCACATAAGTAGTATATTATGATAGTCGGGCATTGAATGTATTTCAGTAGAATATTGATAACAAATGGACGGTAACGAAGCGCAGTTGATATGGAAATGCATGAACAATAACAATCGGAGACGATAGACTGATATTTGTAAAATGAACGTTCAAGATTGAGACAATTGACTGATAGTTTGCAAATTAACTGTTTACTGTATGGTTGTCAGATTTTACAGAGATATTCCGTAATATTGTACCTAGATACATTCGATTATCCCCACTGGTGTTTGTGTTCACTACTGATGTATATATATTCTAAGCTGAATATCTTATCATTCAGAAATTAAACGAAATTCAAACAAAATTATCTGATTTCATTTCATTTAACAGTAATAAAAATTCTTTTCATTTACATAGTTCAACCAGGTCTGTTGTGAGGTAGTAACTCATTGAAGACAATGGTGGATGTGTCGCTCAATTTCATGAATCGGTTGAAGTTAGACATTAACACCGTTGAATACAGGCCGGGTCAGTGGTTTATAGGTTAAACAATCGCTGGCGAGACCACTAGGTCCTAGGTTCAAATCTCGCACACAGGATCGTGGATGCGCACTGCTAAGGAGTCCCACAATAAAACGAAACGGCCGTTCAGTGCTTTCAGGTTTTCCATGGTGATCTAGCTTCAATCGACTCATGATCTCAATTATTAAAATTACATAGTAAATTGTTTTTTTTCGAGGAGATTTCTAATTTGTACATTATCCTGTTAACATGTTTATCATTTTCTTCATTAAATTCATCGGCCTCTTATATACATGTTTACCATCATGTCATGAACAGAGATCTTTTTTAAAGGAACATATAAAGCAGTTGTAAACATTTGAAACCTAACTTGAAATAAATTGTTTCAATGTAAACAAAGAAAAATTAATTAACTTACTTGGGCAAAAACTTGTAAAACCCAACACACCTAAGTTGGTAAGAAAGAAAATGTCTTCTCAATAATACAAAGGTAAGTGAAGCCTTTTGCTATGATTAAACCTTAATGAATTACATATATATACATTTCATGATCTGTACTAATATACCACTAAGATAACTGATGTATGGGCGAGAATGATAATGATTAGTTGCTTTGCTTAGAGTGAGGCATGTAGATAGTGTGACAGGTGTTGGATGTGCTATATATTCCCCTATCCTTATTACATATGATTATTATTGATTAATTGTCCTTTGTTGTTGGATTGTGTCGGATTTAGGTGTGGAAATATATTGACGTTCTAATTAGGCTAATCATGTGTTCTTGATCTGAGTTGTACTGAAGTCCTGTAGAATAGATACTGGGAAAGAATCTAGTCTAGATATTCATCTAAGGTAAATTAACGTCCTACATACGTGTAAAAAGTTAAAGGACCGCTATAACAAGAAACCCTAGCGTTATAGCAATAACTATTTTACATGGATTCCTTTAGAAAGTCCAATGCTGAAAAGCAACATATTATTCATATATATACTTCTGGGTATTGAGTTTTTAGTCAGAAAACTAGGAATCTATTCTGATATCAGCTGTCATGATAATAAACTTCGACAAAAAATGGTTTCTGGTTCGGTGAATGCTTTATCATTTTTTTGTTGAGGTATCTGTTGAATTCATATATATGTCTATATGTCGAACAACAAACTACCATTCTTGGATGCATTATTCATCAGAACCGACACAGAAAAAACTAGAGACTCAAGTATATCGGAAGCCGACCAAAACAGATCGAATTCTCAATTGCAGTAGCAACAACCTAAGATATATATATGTATATACAAATTAATCTGGTTATTAAATAAACTTACATAACAAATGAGATGCATCAGAAGTCGGAAGGCATAGGAAATCTGAAAATATAACGTTTTGCTTACGTTTAACTTTAATGATTTACAAGAACCTGTTATGCCCTGATAAGGATAATGAATGGTACTTTTGGGATCTATTTATGAACCAATATTGTGCATATATTTTTATCGTATAGTCGCTAAATAACTAAACTATTCATATTCATGTCCTCCTTATTACAAGCTTTATTTTGAACTATAAACTATTGTTATATGATTTACCATTCCTGAATTACACCCAGTCTATTGATTACTGTTCCCCTTATTCACAGCCACATTTCACTGAATCTCGGACACATGTTATTTTCTATTTTATGGTACGATGTGGTCAATCTGTTTGGTATATAAACTCAGTATGTTTAAAGTACAATGATTTATACCGCAGAGGCTTTTCTGGACTTAACTGGTTGTGCTAGGCAGAAGCAGGATCGATACGTACTCTAGACTGCTCGTACGGTTTCCATGTGTCACTGTTTCAATCGATAATTCGCTGCTCTCTGATTGGCGGTCTTATCACGTCATACGTTAACAGGGCATCCACTAGGCCACAAGTCATAACGAAACCACTGTCGAATTGATCAATCGTGACAACAAAATTTAACTTATAATTTAACTTGCAGTGGTTTGAATTATCTCTTTATTGATATTTTGTCAAAAGTTTAATCGGTCTTACTTGGTATGTGTGCATCCTGTGCCTCGATATAGTCATTTTGACACAAATTGACATAGAATTAATGGAATTTGACTAGTATTGAAATCCAAGAAGGAATAACTCAAACAATTAGAAATGAAGTTAAAAATTACACACGTTAGACAACTGAGGGGCTATCCAGACTCATTAGGTAGATGGGTAACGTATTGACATCTGAGGTGAAAAGTACTGGTTACAATTCACGAAGTGAACATCAACTGTTGGATGTTGGTTTATACAGTTGATGAGTCCAAAATAAGACGAAATATCTTTACTGAATTCCACTGCTTGCCACATTCCATCCTCATCTACTTCCAAACATACGTTCAAAAGAGAAGGTTCATTTATTCATCAAATAAGCAAATATCAACTGAAATATACCATCATACTATCATCATTACGACAATTATGAGAAGCTTATAAAGAATACTTTACATATCTCAGAGTAAGATACGTTGTAGTGGATATAATATAGAACAGATATTCATAATAATGAAATGAAGTTAGCAAACAGAATAGTTACACAAAAGGATAAATAGGGAATTTCATCTTACACAAGACAACCAATAGGTTTGTTGCATATAAAATATCCATAGTGATTTCTTAATTAATAAAAAGTTTGAATGATTTTTATACACTTCTATACATCATATTTTATTCGATACACCTTGTAATTGGTTACTAGGGGGGACATGTGATATACTTGAACATAGATACTCCGACTAGAACATTAGTTGCTAACGAATTGAGTTCTATTAATTATTTTTGTAGAAAAATGTTTTCGAATCTTTAATTTAAATGAAAAGGTTTACTAATCTATTTTATTATAAAAACTTGTTAAGGTCCATTAGATTGATTTCAATTATATATAACTTGTCATATGTGACAAGGTAAACAACTAAGATTTAAACAACAACATAAAACACTGTTTCTATGTATAGTTAATATCATATTGTGAGTGACGTAGACGACAACTTATCGACAAAACTATGATATTTACTTGTAAAGTGTTAAAGCAAACACAAAAGTACTACTGTATTACACAAACCATATTGGGTTTATGAGTTACCACAAATGATTGTATTTATTTATTTGTTTAAGCACATAAATATTGGTACAAAGGGGAACCAGATACATATGCTCCACACAAATCTCATTTGATTTGTGTGAGAGGTATGATACTGCCCGGGTGCCTAAATTGAAGCAGGTGGTTTTCTTAGCGGGCCACACTCGGAGCCTTTGACCCAGAGGTCTGATCCACAAGGTAGTGGAGCATCGTAAGGAGATGCAGTCCCATGGTAGCCGGTGACCAACAATTGGTTCATACACCATTTGTTCCATCAGGCTCCTGGAGCCCATATGCACCATCGGTTTGGAATGAGGGTTTTCCAACTACCCTAAGTGGACTTTCCGTGTCCACCAACCGGGTTGAAGCTCTGGACATTCGCTTTTCGTCCTCTCACGTTCGTAAACAAAACCCGTGGTGCGAAAAGGCAGAGACTGTATACGCGTGGCCACAAATGATTGAATATAATATGAAGTATTGAAACACTATAAGTATTTCTAATGAAATTTCATTAATATTACTCATTTTTATGTTTACATGACAAAAAATATTGTTATGTGTGTTGAGGATGCTAGACCTCCAGAAATTATATGGTAAACTTTATATTTTTGTAAATTTCATTTGAAAATTTGAATTTCTCATTTTCGCGCTAAAATCGCCCATTTTTACCTTCAGATTGTATATCCCACTACATCAGAAAAAGCGGACGCCCTCTTCATCTCTACCTGCATGAACATCAATTAGCGGTCAAACGCAATGACATGTCTTCACTTATATCAATGCACGTGGACAAGTGCAGACACACATACGACTGAGAAAATGTGGAGGTCTTGGATAGAAGCAACTCCAAAAACACCAGAGAATTTCTGGAAACTCGGCACTCAGGTCAACCAGCAATCAACTGGCATATTGAAATCAATCCAATTTATCAGCCAATTAGGAAAATTTTGAATCAATAAAAGGTAAAAAGTCAAATCGATGGGAGATACAACCAACCAAAAGAAGTAAGCAATAATAGGTTTAAGGTCAACAATAATCAATGAACATCGAAATGTCCAGGACAAGCTGTGAACCACATGTAGAGAAATTCGAACGCTTCACTTCTGCCTGAAGTTTGTGCTGATGATGTCGTTCAGAAAAACGATGAAAGCTCCACGACCAAACCATCCACCTCAGAGAACGAAACTTCATCGAAATCATCAACATGAGCTATAAATCTCCACCACCTCAACACTATTTGTTCATATAACAAATTAGTGAATTACTGAGAGAACTTCAGTTACACAATAACACTTTCCTTTCACATTATAAAACAGTGTTTAGAGAAATTTATGTTTGTTTACAAGGTGAGAAACAAAACTGGTTACTAACTACTTGGTTAGTAACAAAACAAAAACAAAATAGCCTTTTTACTTCTCAATGTTTGTTGTCTAGTAGCATTTTGTCGATTCACAAGACTAGGATTGTTTGTAATATTAACCAACAATAAAATTATTGTTGATATATTGGTAGACTTTTAAATCACAACACTGTTGTATGTTTACGGTGTAAAACTTATAGACATCAATAGTTGAAAGTTATTGAAAACTACTACTCAATTAATCGTATTCATGAAATATCTTTCATTCAGCTAAGCAAATAACTTTTTCATAGTTAAAAGCATTAGTCAATTGAAGCTAGACCACCAAGGAAAACGTGGAAGCACTGGACGGCCGTTTCGTCCTATTGTGGAACTCCTCAGAAGTACGTACCCACGATCCCGCCTCGCGAGATTTGAACCTAGGACCTACCAGTCTCGCGTCAGAGCACTTAACTGATAGACCACTGAGCCGGCGTCTGTCCAGTCCTTCCAGGTTTTCCTTGGTGGTCTAGCTTTAATTGACTCATGCTTTCAACTATGAAAATACTAAATCTCTACAAAACCCCTTCTGAAATAACTTTTTAACGCCAATACTATTTGTAGCACTGTTATTTCCTATTTTCACAACCCCAATAAGATGAATTTTACATCGTGAACCTTCTATTGAGTATTTGGTTTTATAGTGTTAAGCTACGAAAAATTATGATGCAACTTTAATTTATGAACGACTTTTGAGCAACGCTAGAATAACCTTGAATATGTCCATCTACTTACTAGGGTGAAATGAAGGTTATAAATTAGTGTGAGGAACTAGGATTAGGATTTATAGTTGAGCGTTAGGTTTAGAAATCTTATTCAATGTTTTCATTAGGAACTGACATCAGCTATTATGCCGAAATGGTACATAGCCCAATGAGCTGATGAATCTCGCGCCAACATCTAAGACCTACTACCTTTAATCTGATTGGTTCTTCAATAAATTATAGTCCCGTCGTGATTACTTCATAAGTCTTATTTATTCATTATGGTCATATAGAATGAAGAATATTCTTAGCCTGTTCGATAAACTATAAGCTGATAAAGCAAATACTTTATCTAAATCCCTCTTTTTTTTACTCAGATAATGATATTTACGAAATAAAAATATCCTACATGGTATTAAACAATAACAAAATGATTGTTAATAGGCTGCTTGTTATATCCTAGCGAAGACATAAGTACGGGTAACTTCCGGGATCTAATAATGGACGATTATTCTATATATATATATATATATATATATATATATATATATATATATATATATATATATATTCTTACCTACTTACTTACTTACGCCTGTTACTCCCAAGGGAGCATAGGCCGCTGACCAGTACTCTCTAACCCACTCTGTCCTTGGCCTTTATTTCTAGTTCTATCCAGTTTTTGTTCATTCTTCTCATGTCTGTCTCCATTTTTCAATGTAATGTGTTCTTTGATCTTTCACTTCTCCTTTGGCCTTCAGGACTCCATGTGAGGGCTTGTCTTGTGACGCAGTTGGGTGACTTCCTCAATGTGTGTTCATATATATTCTTATTGTTTAACTATTGAGTATTGTGTATATCTATATTCATCTTATTATAAGCTTCATTTTGACCTATCGATTATTATTATTATTAGATGATTTACTGTCCATAAATTATATTCAGTTTATTGATTATTGTATCCCACATTCATAGTCATATTTAACTTGATCTTGTGCAAATATTATTTTCTGTTTTATGGTGCGATGCGGTCTGTCTGTATGGTATATAAACCGAGTATGTTTGAAATAAATGATTAGCATAACGGAAGCTGTAATTGGTGTTCTGGACTCAATTGGAAGGGCCAGGTGGACAAGGGACCAATAAGGACGCTAGACTACTCATACTGGTCGAACGTCATTGATTTGTGAGTGTTAATATAAGGAAAAGTCGTATTTCGATTGGTGGATAATTCACATGATAAAACGCCGGACATAAAAGTCAATAACGAACTAGCATACGTCCTATATATTTTTTATAAAGTCATGACACTGTTATTACTTGAATTTCTTGTTTTATATATTATGAATATGATAAGTAAACTTGTATATACAAGTTGAGGTCCATTCAAAACGTCACTCATACTAGAAACCTGAAAGTAATCCCTAAGTCTTGTCATAGATTTCTATACTATTGTTGACTTTTCACTTCACAGAGAGTAATATTGTTGTTCTGTTTCATGTTACAGAAACGAAGGATCATATACACTGTATTTTGTCTTGATTATTTTGTTTGAATTCAAACCATATTAGACCACTGTTAATATGTCAATCCTCACAATTCACTAGTTCAATTTGTAGCAGTAAATAGTTACATAAAAGAAATTCTATTGTTATCCATAGACTTTGTACTTTCCGAGTAAACCAGTGTTTAAGCATAAATTGCTTGAGTAATAATGTTACTGTCCACCATTAAAATTAAGTTCCGATTTCATGTTTCCATGGCAGATTAGTAGCTTTCATAACATAGAACTCTAAGATTATATAAGGCAATTAATTATTGTCTCATAGATTTCCAGTACAACTCATGGAGAAATGGGTCGTTTGTGGAGATTTTTAGTAATTTTTATATATAGTTGAAATCATGAGTCAATTGAAGGTAGACCACCATGAAAAACCTTAAAGCACTGGACGGTCGTTTGGTCATATTGTGGGACGGCCGTCCAGTGCTTCCTGGTTTTTCAATGGTGGTCTAGCTTCAACTGACTCATGATTTCAATCATAGAGAAGTGTTTATACTAAGTGAAGTTTAATTATCATAATTGTTTCTTCAAGTGTATTTGGTGTATGGATAGCGATGAAACCTGAAATGAGAGTTTCATCCTAACAGAGACCAATTATCGATTTCATGTCATATCAAGAAAACCATTAAGAAAAATTCACGTACTATATAAATATAGTAAGTAGTATAAAAATAACTCGAGATTTCATAAGATCACCTGGGTTTAGATACAAGAATTTCATGTATGAATAAACAGTGTAGTTCCATCAAACTGACCATAGATGAATCTGTATTTTCGGTTGATATGTTAAGACCATATACCTTATTATAGCGTCAGGACAAGGCAATGTACCTACCCATCTTGAGTCATGTTTTGACTCACTTAATAACCCTGACTGCTCTTTACACGAGCGTATGTGTGTGTACACTTCTTATCCTATTCATCAAATGTCTGTAACTTATTCTTGTCCGTTTGAATATAAATAATGATTAACGCCTGATAATAGCGAGTTGGCTTACCCGCCATCTCCAATGCGTGTCATCTTTGCTTCGCTCTCTTCCATTTGCTTCATCCTTCTGATCTCCTGTCCAGATCAATGAGTGTTCAAACGATATATATTCAAAATCCATTGTCGTATTTGACTTATATAATTCTGTTATTCACTAACGTGGATTAAGTCATTTATTTCATACGAAGATAGTCAGGATGTATATTTTGACAACAGTCATTCATGCGATCAAAAAGGAATAAGATTTAGGCTACCACAAAAAATCCCGCGAAATTACTAATTTATATCTTCACCATTGTATTCGATAAGTGACGTTCTTTATTATAAGAATATATAGGCTATGTTCTTATTCATATTGATTAGTCTTCCAATTTACCATACATAGTTCTATCGCGAAACCACTATGAATCATAATGCATTACTTAAGATGTAGTTTACATGTTTCAGATAAATCTCGGAAAGTAGTGACCGCATTTATATAACAAAGTTTAGTGTCATGTGAATGGAATATGTTTTTTTCCGACGCACTTATTGTTTCGTATAGCCGAGATTATTTAAATGTGGTTTACAATTTCTTGATGAAGATAACATATAACTCGCCTTGCTAATCAGCCTTTTCGTCACTTAGGATTTATCAAGATTGACAGCTGAATT
The DNA here is from genome assembly GCF_000237925.1 of Schistosoma mansoni. NCBI lineage: Eukaryota > Metazoa > Platyhelminthes > Trematoda > Strigeidida > Schistosomatidae > Schistosoma > Schistosoma mansoni. Next base: position 17,692 of record NW_017386090.1, on the reverse strand, counting down.
CAATATGATTCCATAAGTCACGTGAATGCCCTGTCAGAAAAGACAGAATCACTCCTAACCTTTTTTTGGTTTTCAAATTTTATTTGTCGAGTTACTGATTGTTATTATTATCCTTTGTATGAGATCATGAGTGTACATAATTTGACGCTATAACACTATATTTTTAATAGCTGAGATCATGAGTTAATTGGAGCTAGACCACTATGGAAAATCTTGAAGCAGTGGATGGCCGTTTCGTCCTAATGTGGGACTCCTCAGCATTACGCATTCACGATCTCGACTAGCGCGCGAGCGCTTAACCTCTAGACCACTGAGACAGCCAGCATCCAACAGTGTTAATGTCTAACTTCAAACGATCCACAAAATTGAGCCACACATCCACCATTGTCTTCAGTGAGTTACTATCTCACAACTGACCCGGTTGAACTACACTGGTCATTGCTTCTTACTAGAACTTCAAGGAATACCTCTTGAAACAAGTCACTAGTGAGCACATGTTGAATAATATGAGAAGTGGTTTTGTGGACATTATAGTAATTTCAGTAGTTGAGATCACGAGTCAAATTTCAATTTAAAAAAGTGCTAAGGAACAGAAATGCTACTTTAAATTATTTCATGAGTATAACAATACATCAATAAATAATCAAACGATTTTGTTAGATTGTCAGTAGCGGTTCAGGAGATTATTAATTTGTGATTGAGATCATGAACTGACTGGTGTTAGACCGAGATTAAAGACTTGGAAGTACTGGACGGTCGTTTCATCCTTTTGTGGGGCTCCTCAGCAGTGCGCATCCACGATCCCGCTCACGTGATTCAAATCCGGAGCCTTCGGTCTTGCGCGTGAAAGTGAGAGTTCTAGAGAGAAGTCGTGACCAGTGGAACTAATCCATGTCAGGTAGAGACAGACAGGTACTTCAGTACAATGGAAGTCGGTCGCGCGATTTCGTGCATAGGTCGAGGTTAGACATTAACACCCTTGGATACCGGTTCAGTGGACTAGAGTCTAAGTGTACACGCGAGAGACCGAAGACACTGGATTTGAATCCCGCAAGCGAGATCGTGGATACGCACTGCTGAAGAGCATCACAATAGGACGAAACAGCCCTTCAGTGCTTCCAGATTTTCAATGGTGGTCTAACATCAATCGGTTCATGATCTCAATCAAAAACGTTTGTTAGAAGTACAATGTATTCATAACAAATTTTAATATTTTCATTACTTAGTTAAATAAAGTTCTTTTGTTTTAAAAGACCGAATGACTATAAATTTTAAGCTTTCATATCATTTACTGATACATAGAAACTACTTTTTTTAAGTAGACGTTCCTATCCATTTGAATGGAATAAACTTTTTGATTATGCAATTAACCCGCAATTTAAATGAATATAGTTAGTTAATTGGGCAAGAAATTCTACAGAATCGATTGATAATCACAAATATACTTAGAAAATATGATTAGTATTAGTTAACTATTTAATGTATAATGCTATAAACTGGCTTTGATTTTGAAAAAAGGTTAACGGATATTCAAAAAGCATTTAATTATTAATCAGCAACAATCTACTGTGGGAGAGAACGATTTAGATTCCAGTGGAGGAAGAAATCAGGAAGAAGCGTTGGAAGTGGATCAGACACATATTGTGGAAAGCAGCTGACTGCGTCACAAGGCAAACCCTCACATGGAATCCTGAAGATCAAAGGAGAAGAGGAAGACCAAGGAACACATTACTCTGACAAATGGAGACAGACATGAGAAGAATGAACAAGAATTGGATAGAACTAGAAAGGAAGGCCCAAGGCAGAGTGTTTTAGAGAATGGTGGTCGTCGGCCTATGCTCCGTTATTAAGTAAGTAAGTAATGTTGATAGGACTCGATTCGCACTGAGAAGGACCTGACACATATGACATTTATCACCGCCTAGTGATCAATCAACTGTAAATAAATCTCAATTCTACAGAAGCTCGGCCGTGACCCAGATAGGTCAGTGCTAACGTCTCTAAATGTGAAGCTGGATGACACGGGATTGGATCCGTCAGGAAGCATCAGTTCCCTCAAGATTACAGGTACACCTTAATAACGGCATAATGTACTTAAATATAATATGAATGGTGTTTGCCAATCGAAATTTATGACATGTATTTTATTCGTTAATTTGACATAATCCCGGTAAATATCGCTTCCATAACTAGATGGTCATCTAATACCTTAAAACAGTCAATCTTAAATTGCGTAAGATGAGTATTTCTGTCTTTACTGCCATTCATTATTCAAAATCTAAGTAAATATTAAATGATCTCAATATCTAGGTATCGTCGGGCTCGCCAGATCTGTAGTGCCGTGCTTCAATAATAGTTCACTTTGATAACCGTTATTATACCAATCTTAACGGTGTATAAAATCAGAAGGCAAAAGGAAGAGGCAACTACATTTTTATTGATGAATGATGCAGACCAGAAAGCTTTGGGCACATGAGCAAGTGTAAGCGAGTGAAGCAAAGATGATGCATAGTGAAGATGGCTGGGAAGCCAACACGCTATGAGCAAGCATTACTCAATATTTATAATCAGACAAAAATGAATGACAGACATATGATGAATAGGATACGAAGGGTACACATATACGCTTATATAAAAATATAGTCAAGGTTAATAAACGAATAATTAACAAGATCAAAATATGGCTCATAATGGATAGGTGAATTAGCTCGGCCAGTAGCTAGAATAAAGTATATGGGCTTAACATGACAACCGATACTACAGTATCCATAAAATGATAGAGATTGGTCAACTAAATACTGAATAGGAACGACTGAGAATTAGAATGTACAATTGTCAGTTTGAGATGTTTGGATAACTAATTCTCGAAATTCAGAATGTTACTACTTCGATATAACCCTCAGCCGCTCTCTCTCAAGAGTTAAGATGCAGAGATCAACTGTCATTCTAAAAATCGAGTAATGTAAGTGGAAAATAAAGATGATCGCTTGATAAATAATCAATTCAGATTAAAAAATCAGACGAGAGATCAGGAAGTTACAAATCTAATGTTAACAGTTTAGTTTAATGTTTAACGGATGAATTAGTAACTATTTGACATATGAAATCAGATGAGTTTTGTTATGAATTTAAAAAGGGCCGTCTCCAATTTGTGGTGATTTTATGCCCAGCTTCTTACCGCGTGATTTATCCACCAATCGAAATACAACTTGTCTAATCTGCGCCGAAACAATGACTTCGACCGGTATGAGCAGTCTAGCGTCCTTATTGGTCCTTTGTTCGCCCAGGCCTTCCAATAGAGTTCAAAACACCAATCGCAGCTTCTGCTATGCGAATCTATGAGAATCACTTATTTCAAGCATACTCTGTTTATATACCGGACAGACAGACCGCATCACACCATAAAATAGAAAATAATATTTGTACAAGATCAGCCAAATGTGGCTATGAACGTGGGATACAATAATCAATAAACTGAATATAATTTATGGACAGTAAAATGTAAAATATTAATTTATAGATCAAAATGAAGCTTTTAATAAGATGAATATAGATATACATAGTCTAACTACTCATCAGTTGAACCATAAGAATATATATAGAATAATCGTCTATTAATAGGTCCTAGATGTTACCCGTACTTATGTCTTCGCTAGGATATAACAAGCAGCCTATTAACAATCGTTTTGTTATTGTTTAATACCATGTAGGATATTTTTATTTCGTAAATATCATTATCTGAGTAAAAAGAAAAGTAATTTAGATAAAGTATTTGCTTTATCAGCTTATAATTTGGTAGTAGGTCTTAGATTTTGGCGCGTGATTCATCCACTCATATGGCTATAGAATAATTGTCCATTAGGGTGAAACGGTCGTCTAGTGCTTCCAGGTTTTCCATGGCGGTCTAGCTTCAATTGACTCATGGACTCAACTATAAAATAAAACTGAGTTAACGCAATCAGAGAATAGTCAGCTTGTCGTTAATTAATTTAACCAATAAGCTTTAGGAAAGTAGGATCAATACTGGTTACTAGTAAGTAGTATATTCGTAACACAAGAATTTCACGTGCTCGTATGTTGTTCAGTCTCATATACTCGTACTACTGATTGGAGAGATCTGAAACCTTGGAAAATTTGTGGAACCATCGTCTGTTTGTATCGTAATATAATGAATTATAATAATTTCACAAGTTCCAAGTATCCCCTTCACGATTTTCTGGATTCTGAACAGAGCAAGAACAATGAGGCTTGAAGAATAAAATGAATTTATTCTCTTTCACGATTTCTCACCATCTTCATACAACCGAAAATTATTATTGTCAAATGTTTATCATACTTCAGTTGGTGAAGTTTACATAAATGTTCGTGTAGCTGTAAATAAATCCCCAAAATCAATAGCTCTCTAAGTGTCCGATACTGGATGCTTACCACATTAGTTTTAGTGGATTCATTTAGCTGAAGGCGCTCGATCATTCATCCGTACCAGATCAGGTTTCAGAATGGCGTGAGAAACATCTCCTACGATCATAAGCCAGATTAGATCAGTGCCTTCTCGATATATTGATAACCCTTCAAATATATCTTCACACCTCCTTGCTTCTGACTTTTGATTTAACTGGGTGGACGCGATTCGATTATAGAAGTCGTTACTGGTTAAGAGTTGCCAAACTACAATATTAGTGGTATCTTCATTGGTGAGGCCGACGTGATCTGGTACACCAAATGATAAACTGTTAGTCCGCTCCCTTTTGGAACTTCATAAATCATTACTTCGCTTTATTTAATTTTATATATTTTGATATATTTTTCGTTATTCGAGATATTTTTGTCCTCTTTCATTCCTATAATTTAAACTCACCATGACTGGTCAGACTCCCAAACTCCAAGATTAAGACTCATACACCACCCTCTTTTCAACTAATGCCTTTTTGGCCGGACAATATCGAAGCCTGGTTCTACTACGCAGAAGCCAACTTTCATGAGTACGGCATTACTGATGCACGCGCACAGTTCCTCACGGTTGTCAAGGAACTACCGGGCACGTAACACCTAGTATGTTTACTGGTGATGTTTTGGAACCATACGAATCTCTGAAACGGTCGATTCCTAAACGCGGAGAGCTAACCGATCGACAAAGGTTAGATCAACTCCTTAATAATATCGGCCTACAACATAGCTCCGCAACATATATGTTGCTAAGGCTGAGAGAGGTGATTGGACAATGAACTTTCGACGAAGGCCTATTCAAACAACTTTACTTATTTAAACTTCTGTAACAGGTGCAATCAGTTTTCGTCTCGTTTCAAAACAACGCTGTAGACGAGCTGGCTGCATCTGACAACCGCATACTTGAAATCACTAAGACCTCTAACCTCGAGGTATTCTCAGTCCAAGAAAAATGTCAAGAGAGACATAATGAAATTTCGGATCTTTGTCATACACTGACACGTTTCCTTCGGTTTCGTAATGACCGTAATCGGTCACATACTCCTCGAAGAATCACTTGACGTAGGCGATCTGTCTCTAGACCATGAGAGAAGGATAACCCCGACTGGTGCTGTTATCATAAGCAGTATGGAAACTCCTCCAGAAATTGCAGAAAACCCTGCAATTCTCCGAACTTCAAATCCACCAACACGAAAAAAATTCGGGAAACTTCCCAGCCGGCACCCGTTAACGCCAACCGTAGCCGGAGAACATAGCCGCTTGTTATACGACACGGATGGAACCACGAAAGTTCGCCACCCCGTCGAACACTTACAGAGCTATTGCTTTTGGGGATTTATTTACAGCCACATTCGAAATAACCGAAATCATAATAAAAAGACGATTAGGGATACAAAGTTTGTGAATATACATAGTTAAGATCTGCGTATAGTTATGTTAAGAAGTAATCATTTAGAGGCTATGTAAGAGTAATAAAGTTATTAAGTGATTGGGTAGTCACTCAACGCAATAAAATAAACAAATATGTGAACATCAGTCAGATGGTGTAAGAGACATCTCGGTATTTCAACATGTTATCTAACTTTGTTTGTTTTAATACCTATTCAGGTGCGCTTATGAAAAGTGTACAACCTTTCGTTGTACAAGTTACAAAAGGCCCAATCAGAGATATCGTGGTTGTTGGCAATATACAGAGAAGAGAATTTACATTGTTCAGATGTCGATTGACTGGACTACTAACTTCTAACTGGCGATCATTCAATATTTATCGTCAAGATCCACTAGGAAGTAAGAAACGTAAACGGCTCGTCCATAAATTATAGTCTCGCCACGGTAAATTGTCAAAATACTTTGTTTATATTGCACCAAAATATAATTTTGAATAAAGCTAATAATAAACGAATAAGTAAATAAAAAGATTAAAATTAACAATGGTTATAAGATGGGTAGTCAGTCACCATAGCAGAGATGGCCATCAGACTAACCAAGAGCGGCAAAGCAACAGTAAAAGACAACGTTCCAGCAGGGGCATTGAAAGCAGACGGAGAAGAAATTGCAAAGAAACTCAACACTCCCTTCAGCAAGATTTCGGATGAAGAACAGATACCAACAGACTGGGAAGAAGGACACCTGATCAAGATACCAAACAAAGGCAATCTCAGCAGGTGTGGGAATCACAGAAGCATCACTCTTCTCTCAATATCAGGAAAAGTCTTCAACAGGGTATTGTTAAACAGAATGAGGGACTCCGTAGACGCCCAACTTCTAGACGAACAGGCTTGATTCCGTAAGGATCGATCATGTACAGACCAAATCGCAACTCTACGAATCATTGTGCAACAATCAATTGAGTGAAATTCATCATTCTATATCAACTTCATTGACTACTAGAAAGCATTTGATAGCGTGGACAGGATAACACTGTGGAGGCTTCTTCGACACTAGAGTGTATCTGAAAAGATAGTCAATATCATACGGAATTCCTATGATGGATTAAATTGGAAAATCGTTCATGGAGGACAGGTCACTGACTCGCTCGTCGTAGAAACCGTTGTTAGGCTAGGTTGCTTACTCTCAACATTTCTCTTTCTCCTGGTGAACGACTTGATTATGAAGACGTCAACATCTGTTGGAGGGAAACACGGGATATAGTGGACAGTTAAGATGCAGCTGGACGATCTAGACTTAACAGATGATCTGTCTCTTATATCCCACACGCAACAACGAATGCAGAAGAAGACGACCAGTGTAGCAGCAGCCAAGTAAGTAATATGTTCACTTACTACTAATTCAGTTTTCATGTGAAGGACAAACTTTTCCGGCTATTGATATTTAGGTCTGTAATTTATATCGCTTGTTTATAATATTACTAAAAATGTAACAAAATTAGTGCAGGATACATTGTGGAAGAACTTGATAGTGTAAGAATAACGCAACTTGAAATGAACTATTCAAATTGTTTTTTCGATAAGAACATGAAATCAAGGCTAAGCAATGAATTTAAAAAATCTATTCTCAAGGCATAACTTTAAATTATTCACAAATCTAAACATGAACGAACATTTGGTTTACATATCTAACACTTATTTCTCCGGGTTAAAATGACATATGTGCCATCAATCCTACTACTATCTTTTACAAGTGGAAAACTATTTTCAATCTCCTTAAGAGATAAACTTCTTCGTTAGGTCGTCATCATGTATATCTCCCGGTTCGTCTCCTTCAGCTGTTAAAGTTACATAGGCCGTAGTCAGTTATCACTCTCAACATTTGGGTGATAGGAAAGTGGTTATAAAATTAAATCCTTAGACATTTAGTTGAGTGTAATCACACTCAACAACTCTGTCAATATTTTTTATTGAAGTAAAGCGTTCAGTGGTGTTGATCCTCCACCTAGGATCTATAGGTCTCGCACACGAACGCTTAACCTCCAGACTATTGATCTGACATCCAGCTGTATTAATGTCTAACTTCGACCAATCCACAAAATTGCGCCGCCGCCCACCATTTGTCTTCAATGAGTTACTATCTTACAACAGACCTGGTTTGAACTCCAGTGGTCACTGCTTCTCACTAGAACTCCGGGAAATACCTCTTGAAGCTAGTCACTAGTGAGCACATGATTAATATGGTATTCCTACAATTCATAAATAATCTTAAAATCACATGATACTACTGTAATTGGTAAATAGTATTAAAAAAAAATCACAATAATTTTATTTAGTTTCCATCACAAACTTCTATATGGTAACTGGACAAGCGGATCATTCTAAATAAACTTCATAATTCTCATCCAATGAAATTAACAAGGAAATTGATGATCAGAAAAACTTTAATCTAATCATTGTTTTCAAATGGAGTTAATGAATGAATTTTATCAACTGTCGTATCAGAAATCGATATTATCATCACTGTGTGAAGGATGTTTATAAATTCGTAACTACATATTTCTGCGTTTCGACAGAATGTTTTATAATCATATTCAAACATTTTTCTACCAGACAATTCATAATAAACACCCCAGATACATGCAAATATCCAATCAATTCTGGGCTACACTACATTCATGTTTTCACACAACTTACTGTTGATTCGATGAGTAAACATTTGTCGGATTTCAAAGTTACTGGGTTTTTTTCCATTTGATTAATCACTGCCTAAATCGAGAATGTTCAACAAAACGGTACGTCACTGAAATATGTGTACAGTAATTACGGCTCAATAGAAGAGTAAAACGACTTGTAGAAGTGTGATTTTTATTCTTTAGGTAGGTTTATAGATAATGTCAACAAATTACAATATGTTATTTAAATCACCATATAGTGTAAGGAAAACATTTAAATAGCCTCAGATGTTGTACAGTAAATTCTCTGATTCCGACAAAGACAACATTTGATTCTCTAATGGATGATATCTTAACTCAAACTGCTCCCAAGGACGTCGCATTACTGAAATGTGTTTATTAATCAAAAGATTGAGCGGCGATATAAAAGTAGAGGCGTTTATTGGAGTATGATAATAATCCGCTTAGTAGGTGTTTTCCTCAAATCTGAAGGTCAACTACGTTTATTATTTACATATTGAGGTAGAGATTTTTGTTAAGTGTCTTGTTTCGAAACGGTTTAGCTTGTTTACGTTGCACATCTAGAGTAAAATTGATTTTTATTAGCTACGAGAACGGGTTCGAAAGTTTCGTGCATATTTATCGTTTATTGAAGAATGTTCGCTTTTTGGATTAGCTCATTTATTTTGGAGTTGAATGTACGTGGAGTATTGAAGATGTGTTTGTCAATCAAAGTGTTAATTAAAGGATTTAAACCACCAATCCAATTATATAGAATTCGTTCATATTACAGTTTGGTAAAATTTAAAGCTAGATTATTAAATCTTATTTATTTCCGAAATTTATAGTTCCTACTATTTGCTCCAACTATTGAGGTCTAAAACTTGTGGAATGACAATTATATATTTAAATTGATATCGCGTGCTTGCTAGTGACTATTTGCGACAAGGAATCTGCGCAGTTTTAGTGTGAAACAGTCAACAGTGAAATTCAACCGTAGCATATATGAGGAAAGTATCCAACGAAGACAATAGGAGATAGTTGCGTGACATTTCAGATTGATCGAAGTTAGACTTGCACACCATTAAATCCCTGTTCATTAGTTTATAGCTTCAGCGTTCACGCGCTCGACTGAAGGTCCAAGGGTTCAAACTCTGTTCATTTATCATATGCTTGATTGTTAAAATGCTATTCTTCACAGGATTAGCCTACAAAAAGCAGGCTGTCAAGTGTTTATTTTAGTCAGAGTAATTCCACCTAATTCAACATCTACCTCTGAAGAACATTAAGGTGAATATTACAACCAGTAACGTGCAGTCTAAAGACAATGCATTCACATTGAATGTAAATATCTGAAATATAAAAATAACAATTCATGCGTGTCCATCGAAGAAGACAACAGGATTGTAGGATTCAGCAAGCCTTTTTCTTTCCATTTTTATATTAAACAAAAACTAAAAATACAATCAAGTACAAATCATTTTCATTAATTCATGAAAAAGACTATCGATAAAGGAGCTGAATCGACATGCATAGGTACGAATATTATTCAGTAGACGGTAATAATCGTATATTATAAGTTGATTTGAAGTAATTCAATAATAATTGGGCATTAAATGGTTTGTTTCACATAAAATTAAACTTTGAAGTACAACATATGAGCATCCTACATGCCATTATAGGGTTGACATTCAACATGCTTTTCGAATTATACTGTCACATTCTAATTTACACACTTGTAAACAGCGGAAGCGCTGAAACTGAAAGAAAATATAAGAAATGCAATAAATATCCCATCAGAATTGATTACTGTCATTCAAACTTTCGGATAGATTATTGAAAATTGAAATAAGATTATATAATAGATTATTACTACCATCATACATTTTCAAGGTGCTTATATGTAGTAGGTCATTTACGATTCATGAGATGAATGGATCCAATAGATGGTTTGTAATAATATAAAGACATTAATGACTGACTATCAAGAATGAAAGATGGAGACAAATATATAACAATGAAGATCTATTTCAAGTTAAATTCCAAATGATATGAACTTACCATTTCTTGCACTAGAGAAAAACAAGAATGTAACATGGTCAATCCATATGAAGTTGCACATGAATAAACTGTGAATCTCAAGGCTTAATCCAATATTTGCATTTTGAACAGTCAACTGAGATTGAATAGTGTGGAATCAATGCACGACAGTTAAAATTTACCATTATTTTTGGAGGGGAGAAATGAAGAACATTGTCTTACTTTTAAAACCCACTATATGATATTATAAAATAAACATTCTTAAACTGCCATTAAGTAACTTATACATATGAAACTTGAAATCCTTGAATTTGTACGTTTGTCCTCTTGTTTATTTGTTGATTGATGGTTGATTTACATCCTTCGTGAGCTAAATTGTCATCTTAGTTGATTTTTTCCTTTCAAATGTCACTTTATCTCTGATCTACGACGTTGTGCTTTTCTAATAAATAGTGGAGTGGAAGATCATGACCATCGAAATATTGAACAGATATTTCGAAACCAGCTTATCCATTGAGTCAGTCTGTACTATAAACACGGACAATGACATAAGGAAAGATGTATATTTCACATGGGTTCTGAGATATAAATTTTTGACAGAGATGTTCATCACCTACTAAAGTTAACAAGTGAATTATTGGAAATCATATTTTCAATTATATTTTATAGAAGTATGAATGCAAAGCCTATTAATGCAAATGATTAACAAACGAAGATTTCTATAGTATCTTTAAGGAGCATGTTTAACAGAATTATAAGTTATATAATTGGACGAATATAGTGGTGATTAATTACAAAAATAGCTTACAGATTCACCAACTCAAACACTAATAAGTATGCAAAAGAAAACATTATCAATAATCGAAGAATAACTATTTAAAAAAGTACTTAATAAATACTTTGTCTTTAGGTAGTTCCTATATGCACCTATTCTCAGTCATGATGGTTATCTACCAGTTCAGTTGTCATGAATATTTTATTTCTTCCCATCACATACCAGAACTATTGACTTCACTCCATTAGACTCGCTTTTCTTGAAGTGATAAATAACGAAGGAAATATGATAGATAGTACAATATTCTTGGTTGAGTTTCTCGTTGTTGTTTTTTTAATCGTTATAACTTGTACTCAGAGTTCATATTCACTATTAATTAGTTCAGATAAATCTAAAACAAATGAGAACATTTGCTTAAATTGTACAGTTAGAAAATCGGTGTCCTGAATGTTTGAGTAGTTTTGTAGTATAGTGCGAAAATATGAAATAATCTAAATTTTGTTATCCAACCGTAAATGGATAATAAAATTGGTTGAAGTCAGATATTAATACCGCTGGATGCCAGATCAGTGTTCTAGAGGTAGGTCCTGGTTTCGAGTTCTACATGAGGGATCGTGAGTGTGAGTTGCTGAGGAGTTCAATACTAGGATGAAACAGTCATTCAGTGCTTTCAGGCTCCCCATAGTAGTTTAGATTTAATCGACTCATGAATTCAACTATTAAATTACTATAATCTCCACAAAACTCCATTTCTGATAATAAATTTTGATTACTGAGAATTGATATTTCACTGTCAAAACTAAACAATGTGACTTCGTAGAATTTGTATTTCTAGGCTTATTGATGTGTCCACTTGGATAATTTTCCAGATATGTGATTGTTCACGTTAATTTTTTCTAACTTCACTCTCATGTACCAAACATCTGAACTAAATATTCGCACAGTAAACTAAAATGGTATCTCATACAGGATACTGCAAAATTAAATTGGCTTGTTCACATATCAACAAATGATATCGAAACATTATGATATAATAGAAAAAAAATATTCTGACTAATGAAATCAACATACATTTGCAAACTGAACTATTTCCTGCGAATCGACCTATAAAAATAGATAACCAACACTCATTTTTGGCTTATAAACTTTTAATAAATAGAAGTTAAACGTTGTTTTGCTGAACCTGCATAAATGGCAAACAATTTTTAACAACAAAATTTAAACATAATTTTTCAGTTTGATGAAAGAAAATCACCATTCTGACATTCGTTTATACGTGTTCTCAGGGGACATTCTGTATCAGGAGTTTATCACCAGTTTGTAATTTTTGGTCATGATCAACATATGCTCACTAGTGACTGGCTTCAAGAGGTATTTCCTGGAGTTCTAATGAGAAGTAGTGACCATTTGAGTTCAACTACGTCTGTTGTGAGATAGTAACCCACTGAAGACACTGAAGACTATAATATTCACAAAGACACTTCTGATATTATGGTCATTTTAATTAAAAGTTGTAGTATGTAACATGCTAATGAGATGATAGTGAATACTTTTAGCTAAGGATGAGAATGTCAAGGCTATTGTGATCTCAGATCATAACAATATCCTATTCTGAATAAGTAGCGATTATCAGTTACACATATATTTATTGTTTCCTTTCAATAGGATGTTTTGAATACTCCAGATGATTATAATCATAATGAAACATTTCTACAAAGGTTAATAAGATACACTACTTAATAGTAACACAATCGCAGCTCATGTTGTGTATGATCATATGCAAAAACAGGTAATACTTGATTAAACATTGAATTGGCAGTTATCATTTATTTGTCACTACCCTTATTCTGATGAACAACAAATCAGTGTTCATGTATTGAAATAAAGAAGACAAAATCAATCGAAGGTAATCGAAGATCAAAAATAAATGATTTCACACTATAATGTTGTTTTCGCTTTCAGTACATTCATGCTTCATTTGTTCTTTAATAAAACATTCACCTAGTTACTAATTGGCATTTATAGCAACGAATATCATAAAAGACAGCTTCTTAATATTTTTGTTTCCAATGCTTTTCATTAAAACATTATTTCGGACCTATTCACACATTCAAATAATAAATAAAGATACATGGATCGAATATAAACCGTTTGAACTACAGGAAGTTCATAAACTTACAAAACCATTTTAGCAAAAATGATGCTTCAATTGTCTGCAAGTACACCAAATCTAAAAAATAAATAAGTCAAATACGGGGATGGATTATTGAATAAATATATTTTGTACACTCATTGATCTGGACAAGAAATAAGAGGGATTAAGCGAATAGAAGAGAGCGGAGAGAAATGACACGCGGTGGAGAAGGCGTGTGTGCCAACTCCATTTTTTAATCAAGTATTGATCAATATTTATAGTCAAATAAAAATGAATTATAGACATGTGATGAATAGGATAAGAAGTGTACATACACAAACGCCCATACAAAAACAGTCAAGATTGATAAGTGAATAATTAACAAGGTCAAAACATTACTCAAAAAGAATAGATAAATTGCCCAGTTCAGAAACTAGAGTAAGGTACATGGGCTTAACATAGCAACCGACACTACAATATTACTGTAATCAATCAGTCAGATACTTTCATATACAATGAAACAGTTAAAAAATATGTATATTAATCAATAAATTATGATTCCTTACTTAGGACAAACAATAAAGCTGCCAAATAGAAAATATTCATTGTGATGGTTCAATTTGAGTACAGACTACAATCTTCATGTGTTCTATTTATATACCCCTTTTGTTATTCCAAATCTAATTTTGGTATCATCTTAATTGGTCCATTAAAGAAAGTCAACCTTTTTTCATAAACATTCAAGTTCAAATACAATACTACTCAAAAATAAGTAAACACAATTTATTTACAACCGCTTTATGCTTAACAAGATTTTAGATCTACTGTGAATGGATTTCCATGACGATCATCCCTGATATAAACATTAAATTGATTATCCGAAAATGAGGTTACAAGCTTATTATCTCAATGAAAATAGTGCATATGTGCATGTGTGTGTGCGTGTGTTAATATTAATTATTATCGTTAGCATTACACTTGTTGTTACACTTTGGACAAGTTTTCATGGTATATGTGTATGTAACATCCTGATGTATGGAACATGATTACATTTTAGCTTACTAGTATATCGGAAATTATTCACCTGTAATCTTCAATCATTTCACCAAGTTCTCGTTGATAATCATAAAGAAATTAGATTATTAAAAATACAAACACATACTACTTATAAATGTGATGAATAACCCAAATCAAAATTATATAATACAAGATAAAGAATACTAAATTGTACAGTTTAAATAAGAACACCGTGTGATAGATTTCATGTTCATAAGATATGTAATTCAACTCCGCCTGTAGCCCGCTCCTCCGGGGGCTACTGCGGTCCCAAGCCCGAATAAAGGAGAAGGGTTGGGCATGGAGTTAGCGATCACATCCCGTAGAAAACCAACTCGCTTAAAAAAACGAAACCAGAAGATATGTAGTTCAGATATCTTTTATGAGGGATATTTGACAAGTAACTAACCCACTTATTCACATGATTTTCAAGAAGGAATTTTGAATGTCCTGTAAAATGTTAAATTAACTTTTAGCAAGTTGAGTACTACATAGTTCTAATCAAGAGGATATACTGTATCATCATTCAAATTTGTGAAAATTTGTCTAATTGTTGGTACAAAACTTTCGAAGCTTATGGAGATTCAGAGTAACTCTTTTTAGAAAATTATCTTTCTTCTGATTAACTTGCTTGTTCTCAATTACTATGGAATTTTCAGTATGGGGTTGTTGTGATTGTTAAATTTCATTGAAATCATGAACCTATCAATGTTAGACCATCATTAAAGACCTGGAAGAACTGGACGGGCATCTCGTTCTAGTATAAACGTCCTCAGCAGCGCGAACCATCCATCCTTCACGAAGTGATCTGATCCAACACCTTCAGTCTCGCGCGTAAACTCTGAACCTGTAGACCACTGAGCCAGCATCCAACGGTGTTAATATTTAATCTCAGTCAGTGCAAGCCATGTCGCGAGCACTTTCGAATGTCTTCGGTGGGTAACTGCCTGACACCCAACACGTGCTAGCTCCACTGGTCACGTTAAAAAGTTTGTGCGCAATATCAAAGGTTTTCAGTTGGATTCCTGCATACAGCATTGTGGATGTTCAAGAGTCAGATACTAGAATGATGCTTCCAGGTTTCCAACGCTGATCTAACTTAGGTTGGTTCATGATTCTAATGAAATTATTATGCAATGCTTTTAAATCCTTCATTGTGATTTATCTAATTGCATACGACAACTATACTGCAATTAACTTTCATTCAGTTTACAAATCTTAAGCATCTACTAAAGAACCTATCCCAAATCCATTCAATAAAACAGCCATCTACTTTGTTTATTCTGAAGAAGTGGCTTACATTAAATAACGAAACATGAAGAATACAATCTCTACTCATCGGGATATCAATAAACAATTTTATTAATCTACATTTTGCTTCAAACCAGTTAACAGCTTCGATAGATCAGAATATATGTAATATCTATAGTGAGAACATCAGTAAATGATGAAGATCATTTCCACATTTTTCAATTTTTATTGTTTATTGAATCCTTTCAGTCATTTTTCACATCATTTCACTATTATTGTCCGTGTAGTTTCGTGTAAATAGAAGACTTTTTATCATTAAAGAAGGAGTATACAAATATATCTGAATGCAGTTTGATGAAATATTTCTAACACTAATAGACGATAAACCAAGATTATTACATTATTGAGACCGAACATCAGTTACTTTGTTTCCTATGCAAATACATCGTGGTTTATTTTCATTATTCAGTAGTGAAGGCATTTTTAGAGGCAGTAAAAACGTAGCAGAAGTGAAAGTTATGTTTCAAAACAGTCAGTGACTGTTACAAGTGATTGTGATTGGATTTTATTCAGACGTTAGATGTATGAAGATAGTCTATGGGAAACACCATATCTAGCTTTTATGATATGTAGAACTCATCGGAAAATTGTTTCTGTAATCTTGATGGAACTGGTGCTCTCTGGTAATGTCAACATCTCCGACAGGGAAACTGAGTGACTCAATCTAGTGTCCATCAGGTAGTACCAGTTTATTCCAAGTACAGGTATACACCATAGGGAAGTGTCATATAGAACAAAATCTAGGTTCATTGTTTCCAGTCCACTACCTCCAGCCAGGGACAGTTTGATGATTATAACCTTTCTTCCTAGTTCCATTCATTTGATTTGTTTTATGAAAGCTCTAATAATATTACTCACTTCAGCTCCGATGACTGTTCAAGTCACACTTACTTGTCTGAACTTTTATTGAATAAAAACATTTCAACATTGCCAATAAAAAAACATCATACTATTTAACGTAGAAAATGTGGTATTCGTTTACTTTAATTGTATCAAATTATTATCGTGGATCGGTTGAAGTTAGAAACTAACACCATTGGATGCTGACCAGTTTATTAGTCTAGATTTTGAGCGCTCGCGCGCGAGACTGATAGGTCCTGGCTTCGAATCTCGAGAGGAGGGATCGTGGATGCGCACTGATGAGGAGCCCCACAATAGGACGAAACGGCCAACCAGTGCTTCCAGGTTTTCCATAGTGGTCTAACTTCCATTGACTCACGATCTCAACTATTCAAATTATTTGGTCTATAAACAACTTAATTTATGAACAAATATGTTCACACTGATAGAAATCAAACTTAGAATATGCCGATTTTATGCTTTGATATGTTTATCAAAAAACCACAAGTATTATTCAAGTGAGTCTGCTAACAACGGAGTTCAGTTCAAAGTGATTAAAACGTCTAAATTTGACAGTTTACTAAATTACTGTTTACTTTACAGTTTGTCAAACTTTTTTCCGACCTTCACAACTAGTAAACATTCTTTCAGAAATGTTATGTAGGATTTAATTTGTACTACAGATATACTACTAGAACTATAAACGCGATACTGACGATCCCACAGTCTATGTGAAAGTTGTAGTCAGAACAAGGACAATTCGGCTCTAAAATTTATCTGCTTCTAAACGTAGAATCAATTATATGCAGAGATGGATAGTGGCTAGCAATGGAATCCACGACGCGCGTTTCGTCCTATTTGGGACTCGTCAGCTGGATGTACCTGCATCTCAGAGTTGATGTTCACCCTGGGACTCGAACGCAGTACCCTCGCTTCAAACGCCATCGCGTTATCCACTCGGCCACTGAGTCCTGATAGCCATCTCTACTTGTTTGTGCGATGGGGTGAAGTTTAAATTCATTCAGTA